>NC_073723.1:5462420-5765451 GCF_023634155.1 Falco peregrinus
CAACTCATCATACATCCAGCAGTTTAACAGTATTAAAATATACTATTGAGTCAATCTTTCTGCAAGCAAATTCAAAGTGCACAGTAAGCAGATCTAAAAAGCCCTGTAATTTGCAACTGGCAATCACCGTTCTGGTAAAACTGTGAGGAGCTTCCTTAATTCCACTGGTGTTTAAACTCAAGAGCCAAAACACATCATAAGGTGTCTTTTATTGCTGTCAAGAACAACGATATAGATTCTCTTATTTAACCTTTTGTGACTTATTGGGATCCTCTGAGTGTGTCAGAAATGTTTGCTTCACTGAACAGTAGCTTGAGAGTCTCCCATTTTTCTGTTAGAAAGACACAGCACATAAAGTAACAGCCTTAAAGCCTGCAGTCAGAACCCACTGGCTCTTTATAAAAAAACTTACATCAGTTCTTAATTATTAGACATTTCTATCATAGCAACGATAAGACAGTGAATGCTTCAACTCCGAAAGAAAATGCCACCTTCTGCCAGAAACCTGAGACTGCTTTGCTACGCTCTGCCAGTGCCTAAAGGGAATATAAATGGATTGAGGAGGAAATACACGATGCGTCACTGATAAAATAATCTGGCATCACAAAAGGACCAGCAGCTACGGCTCCACCAAAAGAATCAATAAATGTGCAAATAGCAGCTTCTTTAGAAATCATTGCTTTCCCTCCAATACGTGGTGACAAACTCTGTGATAGCATTTACTTCAGGCCACCAGCTTCATTAAGTAAATCAGACTATCCTCATCCACCCACAAACTCCAGATGTCTATGGAAAATATTGATTTTTCTTGACTATGTTCAGGTCAAAGATGCAATGCAATAAAATAGGTTAAGACAACTACTGCCTTTCCAGTTTGTAATTAGAGCCCCGAAACGGTGTTTCTAGGTCCTGGTTTGGGATCTGTTGTCAATTCACTTTGACCTTAGGCGAGCAAATTTCAACACTCAGCAACTTGCTCCTTGCTGTAAAACAAGCAGTTAACTTATCTCAGAAGGCTGGTTGTTTGGCTTTGAGACTTTTTGCTCTTTTTAAGTTTTAATGACTGAATAAAATCCATTTCAGTGTAAGTTCATTAGATACACCTCATCCGCAACCAAAATCACATGTGAAGGATTATGTATCTGAGGATCCACACTAGGAGCTGGGTCTCCCGGTATGTCAGGGGAAGGGAACAGCCTCCCCGCAGCACCATGCGCAGAAACCACCCTGCACCTTCAATGGGAGGATTTTTTCTTCATTGCTTTCCCTGGGAGGACCAACATCTTTTCCTGAAATGGATAAAGTTCTGAATAGCAAAGAGATACAGTTTAGAAAGTTAAATCAAGAAAACAAGAAATAGTGACTTTTATTATTGGTTTTAGGTAAGATGCAGAACTATTTCCCCGCTATTGCAAAGATCAAAATTAGCCAGAAAATTTGAGATACATAAATGGTAGTGAGCTGTGAGCCCATAAAGGTACTCCTGCTGTCCAAATCAAAAAAGCAATGATAGCAGCCACTTCATCTCACTGTGATCCACAAAACATGGTTTGGTATGAAGGGATACAACAGATTAGAAACAAGAGTTTATAATGAAATTTAATGCCCTCAGTTCTAATATATATATTCAATATTTAATACATAGCAAAGATATCAAAGCTTATTGTGCCAGAGCTTCCATAAAAGCTTACAACAGTCTTTATGGAACGAGACACAGAATTTAATCATATCATTTTTCTTATTGGATTATTTGATCCTTCTTTGATTATTTTTTTATCATTAGCAGTGAGCACAGTACAAACACCACTCTTTTCTTGACTCCAGATCGCCACTGATAGCTGAGGTAGATGCACCACACAACAACTACAAGAAGAACCCTTGATTCACATCTTATGCACACAAAAAGAACAAAAACAATCGCTTCAGGTTCTGAAAGATATTAGCATGAAAAATGTTCACTGTTTTCAGATGAGTAGAAGAAGAAAAAAACCGCTCACCTCTTCAACAGTCTTATTTGGACTTTTATTTCTCTGCAACTTTAGAGAGTGACTTATCAGGAATTCCTGTGTGATTTCAGAATTTTTGGGAGAATCCTTTTCACTAAAATCATGTTCAGATCAGCCTCAACAACAGCATCAGGTGTTCCTGTCTCCCCAGACTGGATGAAACAAGTATCCAAATTGTGGTAGTAAGTCTCCCAAATTCAAACTGGCAGTCTGCATTAGGATCAAGCAAACATGAGCCATCCACATGATAAAGCCAGCCTGTTCCACCCTCTTTCTTCATGTTGTCCACTTTCATTTTTGGACAAGAACCTAAGTTTTGTGGCATTTCTACAATAACTTCTTTCTATCTTAGTGGCTGAATGTTGAAGGCATAGCAGTGTGCCTTTTTGAAGTGTCAAGCATCCTTACTTTCCTTGCACATAAAAGATTCACAAATTCATACAAAGTCCTTGAAACATTTGGAGTTTGAGCCTCAGCTTTGAACCAAGGAAAGCTATCATCTTGTTTCCCATTTCTGAGAGCACAGCCCGTGACAGCAGTATGCTGACTGTACTTGCCTAACGCTGTGATTTCAAGGTGATTTATTTTTGGGGGGCACTGGACATCCACCCGCTGGGAGTTAAACAACACTTCCATCTTTCGTTACTGTTCTGGTAATCACGTAGCTCTGGAAGGAACCATAGTTCATATGTACCAAAAATATCACATGAAAGCAAATGTTTTTTCCCCTCTCTTCCTTGTGGAGAACAGAGGAATAAAAGGACAGTTCTTGAGTCCTAAAGTTGGTGCCAAGTCTATACATTTTTTTCAGTTTGGGGCTGGTATTTTCCCAGTAGTACTCTAAGGAGCAGCTGCATCCCAGATATTGTGAGCATCAGCTATGCAAAGTCTCAAGACTATTCTGAAGACAGAAATGTTATTCAAGAGTGAAATATCAAAACCATAGGATTTTAAATCTTCAGATCTCATTTTTGCTAGGTAGAATACAAGATGCACATTCAGGTCATTAAACTGTCTCTTCAGACTATATTTATAGGAGTTGTACCAGCGAAGAGTGGTCCCGCAGAGGCGAGGAGCTTGATTCCCATGGAAAAACACCTGCTCCTCCAGCCAGCAGAACAAGCCGTTTACTTGAGCTCTTGTGAAACCACACAGTTAATGTCAGGCTGCTTAAGGTCAACATCACATCCAAGAAGTGACAGGAGTGCAATATATAGATATACATACATATACACACACCCCCCCGCCTAAAGCCAGCTATAATCCTGTTAGCATTGCCCAGGCTGGCCCCAGTGGCACTGCACTGTGGACTGATCCACCTCTACTTTCCATAGCAGGATCATAGCATTGCATCAGGAGCACACAGACCAGAACTCCTACCTCCAAAGCAGAAGTCCTGTCTGAGTATGACATTTCGTACCATTAAAAAGAGCTCTGAGTGACCCACCAGCGGTATTTTTTTCCCAGCGGTGAGAAGACACGGTTTGATAACGCAACATTTCATGGTAAGCAAGCAAAGTGCCTTTTGGCTTCTCACTCAACAGATACTTGACACCCACACATTGTGCAAACTCTATGTCCTCGTGCAAACAAGACCATTTGAATTTACAAAGGATGCAAGATATAAAATCTAAGACTAACAAAAACTGTATTTTTTTTAACACTGTACATGAGGAAGCTCTGAAAACTGTTCAGAACAGCAAACTGCTACCAGCAAAAAACAACAGAAAAATATAAAATAATACTGCATCACCTAATGAAAGAGCAGCTCTGAATCCTGTTCTTTATGGGTTCTTTCACCACAACCTGTCTCAAGTGCTCTAGGCCCAGAACCTTCTTTTCATACCTATCTGGAAAAAACCTGCATAAAGTACTACTCACGGTGTAACAATCATGTATTCAGTTTATTAAAAGTTTTCTTTTATTTAGCTCAATGAAATGGCAGGAAAATCAAGAGATCTTTAATGCCAACACAGGTTCCAATTTACTACACTGCAAGTAGGCAAAATGCAGAAGGAAAAACAAGAACATGCTGAAACCTACACTTTCTTTTCAAACCATCGTTTTGAAACTGATTAAAAAAACCCATCACTGTTATTTGATAAAGTTTGAAATCAACAGTAGAAGCTATTGCAGAAAAGGCTGGTGCATAGCATCTCCTCATTATTTGCCTGCACAATAAAACAGGAAGTTGTGAATGTGCTGTGACACGTGGTGCTAGAGGGATTTTTATCACTCTCCTTTTGCTTATGGTTTGCTGTGTGTTGTTGCCCCTAGTGATGCTAAGTGGATGTAAGAAAGATTATTTCTGGTATACGTGATGCAAAAGTACACATAAAAAATGAGGAATGTAAGAACGTGTGATGGTTGAGGTCAAGTTGTTCCTACCAATGCAAAGTATCGGCTAAAAAAAAATAATAGTAATAGCAGCCTTAATTAGAACAGTCATCTTAAAATATTACAGAGCTTGACAAAGACAACTAAGGGACAGTCAGAAGGGTAAGCAATCCCTGCTGGAAGCAATCCTTCTAACAGGCTCCAGCCGCCACCTGCCAGAAAGCTTGTACCTTCTCTGGGTGAGCTGGGTGCTCCAGCACCTCCAAGTGAGCTAGAGCCACCACCTGCAATTTAAAACAAAACAAAACCAACAGAAACACCCACACCAACCAAACAAAAAAAACCACCGGTAACAACCAAAAATAACCCTAAAAACCCAAACAAACTAACCCCAACAGCTTTTTGCCACTTTAAAGCTGATCCTGGTTGTGCTAAGGGAAATGCAAATAACAACTCAACAACTCTCTGACTTATAGGGAATTCCAGTTTTCAGCTAAGGAATAGGTTTATGCAAACTACATAGCCAGGGCTCCTTGCAAGCAGAAGAGCTTACAACCTCCCCTCTCTCCGTTTTTTGGGTTTTTTTTTTAAGAAATTTGAGATTTTATTTGCTCTCTGCTTTTGAAACAATAACAAGAAGGACTGTAAAACTTCAAATCGAGAAAGGAAAAGAATACTGAATGAAGGCACATTTTATTGGCTATACAAATACACATAGATACACACATAGAATAACACAGTTTAAATAGGTTTATTTCAGTTCCAACTAACTAGCTATTCTTTAGCTCAGAAGAAATGAACAAACTCTTGGAACATCTGAAGAATTAACCTCAGAAGTAATTTAAATTTTAAAAATTTAAAAAACACTCAAGCACCTATCCCTAACATTCATGTAGCTGGTAAGCTCCACTCACTGATCCAGAAAGCCATTTTTTGAGTGCATACACTCCAGGAATTAAACTGATGTTACTTTTGCTAGATTCTCAAATCCAACTAGAACTCCAAGTCAAGCCTAGCAGCTTTGCAAGAAATAGAGGAACAGAAGAATAATCGCCATTTTCTGAAAATCTAACACTCAGCTTTTCTGATCCATAGGCAACAGCACTGCTCCTCTTGGCAAGGCTCACATGTACAGGCACCATCCACAAGACCTTGGGCTCCACAGGGACCTGCAGACCCCGCTCATGGCAGCACACTTTGGTGCCAGCAGCCTCCTCTCAGCCCCCTATTCTCTCTGGAATCCTCTCATGGTTTTATCTTGGTTTTACGGTTCAGATATCAGTAGTTAGCTTACTTGAACTAAAAATGTAAACAAGTGGTTACATGTAAACACAACGAAGACCACTAAAGGCTTAGTGTCCTTCTGTATTGTCATGTATTACTCAAATGCAAGCTTCCAGAGATGCGCAGTTTGGCTCTCAGCAAGTCTTAAACTATTATTTGAAAGAACTTTGGTGGAAAATCTCTCAGGTTTCTAAATTCCAACATGACCTGTCTTAGGAGCTCTTTGCTGTCCTAATCTCTCATTATGCCTTAGATATTTCCGTGTAACCTCAGCACATGGCTTCTGAGGAAAGGGTAAAAATAAAAACCTCCTACGGCTCCTTCTCCAATCCTCTGCAGAATGTGAAACCTAACTTCACTGCGTTTAAATCTGTACAGTTTACTACACATCCTGCTTCCACTGTTAATTAACGGCTCAAAATCAAGACATCCATGTTCTGAAACGCTGCTGGAACACAATTATAAAACACGATGCTGCAGAAAAGCCAAAGGTACTGAGCTACTTGCCATTATGCGCTGCCAGACTGGGTGTTACTAAAATGCAATACCAAAATAAGCAGGACAGCAAGACGTAGTTTCTGATACCGATGCCAAGTTGTCCATGAAGAAAATACCTATTGGGTAACTGAACCTTAGAAGGTATTTTGGGGACCAATGTGAGAACATCTACTGGAAGGAGAGGAATAAGTAATGGGAAATTGCTAGTAAAATGAGTCAAAGCAAAGGAACATCTCTGAACATTAAACCCTTATACTTATTTTATTCCTATCGTACATAGCAGCTACAAAATGCAGACTGAATATTTATTAGCGAACTGGAACAGCAGCAGCTTTGCTGTGCCTCTTCCATTTAAAATCATCATGATTCAAGAAGTGGCTCAAGGATGGCAGAAATCTTACAAGATAATCTACAAACTTGGAGATAAAAAAAAAAAATAATCAATTTGAGCATACTAAAGGACAATTTCAAAACCCACAACTTTCCGGCTGATACTTCTGCCAAATATTATTTATCTGCATAAAAGTAAAAGCCATATTCCTTTCTGTATGCAGCAGACATGTTAACATCTGAATATTTTACATTTTTTTTGAAGAAGTCGGAAAAAACAGCTATTTCCTAATAAGACGGTATTCTCTCAGGAGCACTGTAATAAGAATTTTCTTAATCATGTGAAAAAAAATCAAAATACTTCTTGTTCATGCTACAGAAAGGTACCTTGAACACTGTTGGTTTTTTTTTATATTTCAGTAATTCAGCCAAATACATGTCCTGATTTTCCTTGAATAAAGAATAAATAAAGGTATGGGACGCTAAACAAATCCCATTTTGATTCCATCATCATCCAGAAAGTCATTAAATAAATTAATCATTGCAGACTCTAGTTAGCAATGATTATTTCTAATCTCCAAAGAGCAAGAACTGACATTCAGATCACAAGGGGAAGTGAAAGCGAAAGAGCCGTTGAGTTTTCTTGAGCTGCAGCTCACCAAGATGCAAACATGAAAACTCAGCATTATGTGGTGGCACCATAACGCACAATGCCCCTGTAAGGAAAATCCTAAATAAGGTATCATTTGGAAAGGATATTTGGGTTGAAAGTAATGGAAACTACTTGTCCATAATGGTTTCATGCAAGGAAGGAATTCAAGGGAAATCCAGTGTGTGGTACTACCATTGGCTGGCTTTGACTGCATGATAATTTCCCCAATAATATGTTCTCCATCCTCCCTCTGTTTTTGTGGTTTGAATTTTAATTTTCTTTCAATAATAGTAAGAGACAGCATCGCCTCATGTTCTGCTTTTAGACCTTTCTGTATCTTTGCTCTCCAGGTTTTTTTGAAATAATTCCCTACTTTCTCACTACTGTCTACGAAGAAGCTGTCCTTCAAGCCACGGCACCGAGCACACTGATGTTCAGCTCACCCCCAGCTGCTTGCCTCCTCCACTCCCAATCACGCTATTCTATCAGAAGAAATTTGTGGCATGAAACATTTCTCTAAACAAGAACTATCTGGAAAAACTCTTTACAGATTCTTAGCAGTGCACTGGTTTGAACTTAATGCTCTTAGAAGATGTAGAACGGTCTTATTTTATTAGAGGCAAACTTTATAATATTAAATATTTTACAAGCTGCAGTTCAGAACTGCCCATAAGCTAACCATCACTTCCTACATTTTCATTTATAAACTTTACAATATTATCAGAATCTGGATACTGTAGACATGCAGAAGAGGAATAAAAAGCAAAAAAAAGTGGGGGGAAAACCCCAAGATATGGCAGTCATGACTTCTTAAATTTTCCATTATTTATTATGCCCAAGCCTTTTACAGTCATACACGTCACAAAGGGACACGTGCTTTTCAAGCCATTTGAAATATATACATTAGGAAAAAAAATACCTTAATGGTTCAACTATCTGCCACTTGCCTCCTCAAACCTCTCCCAATCCCCTCTTCCCACCGATTTTCCTGGATTTCAACTGTATCTTTCAGGAACCCCACACTTCCCCAAGTTCAACATTAAGAGTCTGCCCAAGGCACCAGACCAAAAGTTACTGAGTTGGAGAGTGAGGAATAGAACCTAGAACTGGATTTTCCATCACTGCACTGGAGCAGCAGTTCTGTATTTAGCAATGAACACGTCTCTGTCAAAGATCCAACTGCCTAAATGCTCTTTTATCCCTGTGTTTACACAGATAATCTTGGAATCTGCTTGCCACACACAATGAAGCCAGATTAAAGGTCCACATTTGGATTAATTCAAGCAAGGTGGTCCCAGAATGTTTCCATCTAAAAAGATCAGCGTTAATTAGTCCCACTTTATTTTAATACATGAGGAGGACAGGATTATGTTTTTGGTTGTCCCAAACTCATTTCAGCCACTGAATACGTGCTTCACAAAAGGGTTGGTTCTCACTGACTTTGGCACATGGTGTCACACTCAAGGATTTGTTAAGGACTAAGTCAACGACTCAGATCAAAGTCAGTATCTGGCAGCCGAGGTCTCTCCTGAAGCAAAAAGGCTGCCTCTGACAGGGGGAAAAGTTGTTGCTACCAAAACTTCATTGCATCCATGTGCTCAGGGCAAAAATTCCAATTTTTCAGTTAACAGGACAATAATCAGAGTGCCAGATGTTACCATCAAGCAGAATTTAAACTTCAGCAGCATGCTTTGAATAGCAGAACCATTTAAGAAGCAAATCTATTTCTGGAAGGTAATATACAACACACGGTCAAGTTGTGAAAAAAACACTTAAATCCCCTTGTTCTTCCTCTTCCCTACATGATCATTTTCTTTCCCTTGTTAAAAGCATCCTTGCTCAGCCCTTCTGTCCTACGTTACTTCCCACACCTTTTTCCCTAACTCCTTGACAGGCATGTTATTTGCAAAATCTGTTATTTTATAGGAAAGAGCCATGAAGACACAAACCAGGGATGCATCGATGAGACGTAACGCAGGGAGAGCCAGACCCCGCTGTGCCGCCAGCACGCTCTGTAGCTGAGGCAGTCACTGCCAAAGAGCAGAAGGAGCAGAACTCGACCGCTGCTCCTTGTGGGGTTGAGTTTTGCTACGTACTTTCTTTAATCGGTTTTAAGCAACGCAGAGCAAAGTTCTCAGAAACACCATTAATGGGTAGCTATGGATCTCCAGCATTGCTGCCTGTCCTTCTGGAGCCTCTCGGTTATAAACAAGCTTATGAAAACCAGGAGATTGGAGTTAGGGTTGACACTGCCTTGAAGGACCCATTTCATCCTGGTTTCTGTGGCTCCCAGTCAACAGTGGGCAAAAAGGAATTAAAGGGAAACGAATTGCTCCATTTCTTGAAGCTCGTGTCAGGACCAAGTGTAACTCTGGAACCTTTTTATTTAAATACAATACTACATCTCATATAGAAGTGTCCTGCAAGAAGCCGACCCTGACTTCCCCTATTATATAGATGAGCATGCTGGCCTTTAGGCTGTCGCCAACCACGTCTACCAAAACATTATGATTTAAGAGGTAGCTCCGGTGTTGTTGTTTTCTTCCACGGGTTTGAAACCCAGCTACCTCCTCTACCATACAAATGAATTATGAAGAGTAGCCAAGGCGCAACCGCAATGAAAAAGCAAGTGTTTGTTTTGGTAATCAGTGCTCTACACAAGTGGCCAAAAGAAACCCTCTAAGATCAAGCTTCATTGTTTCAATATAGACCATCTTTTTTTTTACTTTTACCTGACTTCAACGCTCAAGTGCAGCAGAGCAAAGGTGATGCTGTCGGGTTGCTTGTACAGACAACTCCCTAATTTCTGGAAAATTTTAAGACACCACTCAGCTACTTGAAGTCAAATCCAAAGACAGACTTCTGGTTTTATTTCCTGAAAGCATTAAGGCACGTACACAGATGTAAAATTATTTTCTGTTCAGCTTATTATATAGCTTAAATAATAACAGCTAAATTATTTCTCATTTTTTCCATTAAAACACCCCATTGTCTTTCAAGGGAGTTTTGTAAGCAAGGGAAATTATTAATCAAGGGAAATTATTAATCAAGGGAGCATTATTAAATAATCTCAGCACCTGCTTTTCCTGTGGATTTTTAGATTTCAAAAGAAAGCTGCTAGCAATGTTTGGTCATATATCAAAAACTTCTACGTGTTGTTTTATAATTAAGCAAAATTTAATACCGGGTAATTAAAGTATTAGGTTGTTGAACACTAAGCTTCTCGCAAAATCTTATTTTCAAATAAACTGAAATTCTAAATACATTCTAAATGGAAGAGAAAGCAGCAAAGGAAGCCAATTTTCCCTATTCAGCACTTACAGTTATTTTTCCAAAGTTTTGCTAGAACAATGCCAACCTAATTTTTAGGCTGATATACTTCCAGCATAAACACTGCATTCTCTCTTACAGCTTTCAAATGTTAGCGAGTACATCCAAACATTAAAAGACAGCCTACTGAAGCTGAGGCACCACACAAACCCGTGACAGACCAACAGCTCCTGGTATTCTCCCTCCCATCCTTTTTGTCAATCTCAACGACTCAATCACACACAAAGTAATAGGCCTAATCCTGCTAAAAGACAGAAGTATCTTTTCCATTTTACTTATTTTCATCATTTTTTGCTTCTAGTAAAAAGACAGAAAGCTAAACACCTGAAAAAAAAAAAGAGATCATTCAGTATTCAACATGTTTGTGTACATGTGAAGCCAGTGTTTTAGATGTTTTTATTTGAAATGTCTCCCAACTCTGCTGATGAAACCAATAGCAACATGTCGTGATTGTGACAGATTTTCAAACAAGTGGGTAATCACAGTTTTGCATGTGATTCTTCTACATTTAAAAAAGAAGACTAAAGGAAAGAAATACTAAAATTCAATTTGAATACATTATTACAAAAGCTACCTTAAATTCAAGAGTGAGCTGCTAAACATACGAGAAGGCAGGGAAGAATTTTTAGTTTTAAAAAGAAATAAAATATTATAAGGAATAACCATGTTATCCTCCGTACCGCATTGGAATGATGCCCTATCAGTAGTAAATAAAACAGGAACTTTGAAACGCACAGGCTTCTGCTTGCACAGCTTCAGTTAAACATAGAAATCAAGGTGTGGGCTGAATTTCACTGAATCAGTGGATTTATACTGACATAAAAATGCAATGAGAGCTGAATGGGAACTATATTCCTGCAGGCTCAGCTATTTCACCTTCTCTAATAATTTCTATAGACCACTGAGTTGTCGACATATTTTTTCTCACTATTAAGAAATACTGACAATAAGCATATAAATATATTTCTTGATGACAAAATTTTAATTTCTCTCACATATATCGCTTTTTCTCCTACATCATGTTATGACACATCTCCTGCGATTTTTAGATTTTTCTTAAAGCTCTTTTGTCATGCAGATTGTACCTCTTTATAAATAGGTTTTTTGCAGTGGCAAATCTCCAATGTGACAATTGTCAGGGCTTTGGTCCACTGAGTTATCTAACTTCAGTGCTTAATTTTAAACATATGAATAGTCTCCCTGAAATGTAATACTCATATACACTTAATGCTTATCATAGTTATTAATAAATAGCTTTTGTATCAAGCACTGCCTGGAAACATTGAGAGTAAAGCTTCATTCTTCAGAGATACATATAGGACTAAGATGATCCATACTTTGCAGCAGACTCAGTGCATCACAAATTAAAGTAGTATCAGAGGAATAACAACCACCTCGTATTTTGTTTTTCATTATTATTTGCTACATGTTCAGGGAACCCAGTTGTTTACGATTATTTACAAATTATACGCAACATATTGTAAAACAGCCCTGAAAAAGCCTCTAGTTAATTTGCCTAAGGTAAATAAACGAAAGCAAACTACTTTAAATTCTACACCTCTACACTTAGAGCAAAAAGGCAAGCTGGTAGGCTGTGCATATTGCCTAGCATCTTTTCACGGGAAGTTTTCATGATAATCAGTTTCACAGAAATTGTAGATTAAAAAGATCAGCAGACTCTTGCATTCACTCCCTTGAAATCCTGACAACTTCTGCATGTTCTCCAAGGTTTTCTGTCAGAGGAGCAAGTCCCATACATTTGGGCATGGAGATCACTGCTAAAGGTTGACATTTCACGGACCAGCTGGTACCTTCCAACCAACATGCTCGATCAAAAAAAAAATAAAAAATGGGAATAGGATTCGGCTCGAGATTAAAGACATCCGAATTTAGTCATCTGCATGGAGGTATGTCCTGTGCAGTTGGTGTTTACCATCCCATGCTAGTGAACGGAGACAGAGCTGCCGCAGCCGATGCAGGAGCCGGGCAGCCAGGGCAGTATGGCCTCTCGGATCCAGGGGATTGCTCTACCAGCAATATGCTATTGAACATGGTTCAGCAGACACATGATCATGCTAAACAGCCCTTTTAAGATATATTATAACATCTATATCATGCATGATGTAACTTTTTAAATACATATTACAACACTATAACCTATCTTACCACATATTCAAAAATTGCCATTGATAACACAGTTTTTATACATTTTCACATGCTCCAGAAGTCGTATATATCTAGCAACCACTCTCATTATTAAGTCTGTAGATTAATCAACATCAGTCAATAAATTAGGACAGCATCCATCAAACAAGCATACAAGCAAGCAATCCAACCTATTTGGATTTTGGCCTCGTTAGTCTCTTGCTATTAAATGTAATACTCAGCACCTTCTTTTAAAGACATAAATGTACCCCTTGTGTTTCATGCTTGGTAAAGCCATGTCACTTCTCACACTTCCACTTGTATAAGAAGCCACAATTTAATACCTTTGAAGAATAGCTGACACCTTGTGGAAAATAAAAAAAAAACCCAACAACCCAACACCAAAAAGTCCATTTTGAAGGAGTTTTCATAATATCAGGTATGTTGTTGGCTTATTTGTGGTATATAATACCAAACTACTTTTCAAGGCAACACCTCTTTCAAAGGCCTTTTCCCAAGGAGAACAGCGGTTTCTACAGCAACCAGTTGTGAAATCTTAAGTCCAGGAGTAGCACATAAATAAAGCAAAGTGTGAAGAAGAAGGTTATTTTCTGCTAAAATTCTTCTTTAGTGAAGAACCAGAGAAAAACAGCATCAACAAGTAAGTCTAGTGGAAGAACCATACATTAAATATAAAGTCTCAGGAACTTTATCAGCTACATCAACTCACCACAAATGCCTTCAGTATTGCATCTGAAACATCCTCACCCTGTGTGCCATAACAATGCATAATTCTCAAAGCCTGTTCTTGTATCGTATTTATCTCATGGATTTTCATTCCGCAATATTTTAATGCCTCTTCCTGATTCTCCCCTTTTCATCCTGGCATAACTGAGCCGAGTTCAATCTCTCCTGGGTTCAAGCGTATGAGCGGTCTGGCACATGGAAAAAAAAATCTTTGGAGAAAGAGCTGTTAAGTAGCATCACTGGGGTTATAGAGATGGATTGACTGGAGGGGTACATGCAAGCCCAGAAGGTCCATGTGTGCCTGGACAGTAAGCTGAGCATCCGGATGCAGATGAGATGCTAGCACTGCATGAGAAGAGAACGCGGAAGGGTGCTAGAACACTTGCAAGGCAGTCGGGGTTATACTTTTAAGCAGAGATTAAGCAGCTCGTTAATTGATTAATCAAAACAATTAACTAGATGTCAAATCACCACAGCAGCGAATTTAAACAGTCAATTAATTCATATATTCAAAAGAACAGTAAATAATTAATAAGGAATTAAAGAGTTTGTTAATTATGTGGCAGTAGATTAGTTATGCAGAAAACTAAGTGAGAAGCAATTAATTAATTATGCAGAGAATCAAATGAGCCACAAAATATTTATGCAAAGAATCCATATAAATGGGCAGTTTAAAAGCAGATGGGTGGCAAAAATGCTGAGATATGTTAAAAAAAAAGTTTAATAAGGATCAATTACTAACAACTACAGTTAGCTAAGCTATTAAGAAAACCATTTGAATCAAGAATGAAAGTCAGGTCAGAAATCAATTGAGTGAGGACAATTAGGTTATCAAATAAATTCTAAAATAAAGACTCATCCAGACATTGGGAGTTATTGACAATTCCAAGGGGCAGGTTTGGTTTAGCAACACAGGTCAGCGGAACTGAAACGGACAGCAAAAATATGCCTCTGCCACAATATTTTAGTAACACAAACTTGCCATCCGCTTTGCCATCCGCCTTTGCTTACTGCCCCAGTGCTGTGCCCTGCCTGGTATTCAGTTTAGATTACAAATGAATTAGGATTCACGTTTTATATTCATCTGTAAATTGCCATGCATACAATTGTAGCATTAGACAAAAATAATACTCTGCATGAACATTATCTCCAAAGTTTAACTCCCCCAACATGCCTTCATTAAAATTGTAAATGAGCTGCATAATGGATCTGAGAAAACGGCCCCACTTACATCAGTTAAAGGGACAGAGATGTACATTATGGCATCACTGTAACTAGAAGGTAAGTTACACTGATGTGATGCTACAAACCTGCCCAAGCAGTGCCTCTGTGGTAACTGCAGACAGTATTGGCGATCAATAAGATACAGTATAATGTCCATCCGTAAGAAATATTTTATTTGAAATGTCTGTCTTATTACTCAGATGATTGAGATGATTTTTTAACACATCAAGTAATGCTAACCTATGGGAAAAAAAAAAACAAACCACCAACCACCCCCCCCCCCAAACCAAAAACCACACCACAACAAAAAACACCACACACAAAAAACCCAAACCAGACTATTTTTTTGGTATAAAGTAATTTTAATTTGGTATAAAGCAAATTTTAAAAGACAAGATGGTAAAGACTGGATGCAGTAGGTGCAGTTATAAATCAGCTGGGATTCGCCCATGTTTAAAGTTATTGGTGCCACTGGCTATCCTAGAGGAGGGAAGCACAAAGGCTTCCTTCATTTTCAAATCCAAAAGGCAGCCTGGGGATCTGAGAATGTGTCTATGTATAGAAATGCAGGAAAACTTTATGTGCTTCAAAGAAAAAAGAAAAAAAAACCCAAACCAACAAAACAAAAGTCAACCTCAGTAGTTGAAACAGATTCAAGCTGTGAACAGCTCCCGGCAGCACGAGCTCCAGGCTTGCCAGCAGTGTACGCCTCAGAGCATGGCTGCTCTAAGGATGACAGGACAAGGTTTACCTGCTTCCAGGACAGGAAAGACAGATGAAGGACTGTGAGAAAAACTGGTGTCTTTGGAAAGCCCTCAGGTCTCCTTGTTCACAGTATGGCTGCTACTCCATATTCCTGGGCTCTCCCTAAGCTCTCCCTCAGCTGGCCTGGCAAAGGATGGAGCAACAAACTCATGGTTGGGTTTTTGGTGCCCTTGGCTTCACTCCCCTAAACAACTGATTTTACTGCCAAGTCAATCACACAGTGCCATTCAGGGGTGAAATGGCATTAGTCTTTTCTAGCTTCACTTTTCCACATGTTCTTTATTACAGCAACAGGATTTGGAAGCAATGAGTACAAACATCCACAGCAATATGTCTCAACGTGGTCTGCACAATGAAAAAAGGTAAGAACTGATGCTGCCATTTATGATATCCAAAATCACCAATGTCAATTCCCAGCCAAAATAGCCTGGGAAAACTTTTTTCTAGAGACCATCCAAATTTCCATATCCAATGGAAACTTTTATCTCCTCAGGCTCTACCAAGATCATTGCCCATCACAGCGCTACAGCTCTGGAAAGTCAATCTCAACTTGTCTTGGGCTCCACAAAGATTTGGTTTAGCTTCTTTAGTTTATCAGCAAATTTCCTCATGAGCAGGTGGCTAGGCCTAATTTGTTTTATTTATCTTTGTATTTTATAACCATACATTTCACATAATAGCACTAACAAGTAATTATTTGGGGTACGATTAAGTATTTATGAAGATAAGTATTTATGTAGTAGTTTTTATGACAATGATACAGCATGGAAGAATACAATCCTGGTATCACAGCAGAGGCCTTTGAAAGCTGGGACATGGGACATGGTGTGGAGGCCAACAAGCATGGGAGGAAAAAGGCCACAGGCTGACACTGGAGACCCAGAGCCATAAACAATTCATCAACAGGATTTCAAAGAAATGCAGACCTGGGAGTGGGAAAAGCAGTTTTAGGAGTAATAAAGAGATCAAAAAACATACTCACCATATGCAGCTAATGTATGTAAAATACACCACATATAGTGAATGCAATCATACCATGCAGTTGCACACCAGTTAAGAAACAATGAGGAGAAAAAGCATACCAGAAAACACAAAACCAGCCTCAAGTGGCCTGAAAAACTGCAGGATGCTAATAACTTGCCACAACCCCCAGCTGCTTCTTCAGGAATATGGGTACCATCGACCTTAGGACCCAGAAGGGCAAGAGAAGGATGAGTGTAACAGCAAAGAAAGACTCTACTTATACATACAGAGAATACGTGTATAACAATTCAAACTACGCTATTATTATTTTTGAGGCTCATATGATTTAAATAAACTTTTTCAGCCACACCGGCAATAAATTCTTGACTTCATAAATAAGTCATAAGGTAAATATATAAAAGAATTTATTTTTGTCCACAGGGCAGATTTGTTAGGTATCATTCCCTTGGAAATTCATGTATTCACCCAACTACAACTTCCTATTATGGAGAACTGGATCCAAGGTCAGGTCTCATCAGTCTCCAGGGAAGGAAAATGAAGTGAAAAATGTGAGTGCTCATGCCTCCATGGAGGAGTTTCCAAGCAGTCTCCAAATTCCCCTTTTCTATCCCTTCCTACCTTCCAAGACAGAAAGGAAATGCCTTAGAAGTAGATGAGTTGCTTCTCTTTTTACCCCTTTCCATACAGCAAGATACCAACTTTTCTAATGGAAATAAGAACTGATCATATTTTTCCATAATTACAGAAATTCCCCGGAAAATTTTTGTTCAGAGTTTTCAAATAAAGAAGTCTTTTCAGGAAAAGCAGTTAACCTCTTCCCCTTGTCCATATATACACAGCTTCAGAGAAGATGCCACAACAGCCTGATCCAAGGTCTGAAGCATTCCTCCAAAATGACACGCTTCAACAGTTGTACAAAATTTCGGATAGAAGCACTATGTATATTAAAGAGACATTTCATTGTTGGAAACAACTCAGAGCTTTGTGCATCTGTGCAGAGCCAAAGTGAAACAAATAAATGGTGAGAATAAACCACCATATTAACCTCTTTTGATTTAACAAATAACCTTCTACTATTATTTCAAGAAAAGTCTCAACAGAAACAGACAATTACCATAGCTGAAAAGGCCACTGTGCTCCCTTAATGGCTGCAATGAAAACCATTGTTAGAAACTGTAACTTCATCACCCAGCTGTTTTTGTACCTTATTCTCCTTGGTGTGGCTTACTGCTCAGCACAGGTTTTCAACTCAGGACAAAACCATAAGAACGTTGTGGAAGGCTCTAAGATGCAGTAACAACTTCTGCAGCAATCTTTATTTCCCCCTAGTGACTGAAATTTCCTTCCTTTCCCTAATACCTTCATATGCCACACAAGGACAATTCAGAAAATTTAAACAGATGGCCCCGCATTTTATCATGAAGCAAAAAACATCTAAATGTGTGTAATCATTGTGAAAGATATCAAAAATGGACAGTATCATCTTATTGGCCCTTGGAGGTCCAGGAAGGATGTTTCCTGGAAGTTGACTTGTTAAAATACCCATTTAGGGTGAATACTTGATACGTTACATTTACTGCAGTGAAAATCAAAATAATTTTTATTTGTCTGAGACAAATATGCAAACCTAGTATTAATAATGTTATAATATGCAAACTCGTCTTGTTATCTAAAGGCAGTTAGCAGCACCAGAATTAGAAAGTATATTCTGATGAGCATTCTCTCTCAGGATTTCTCTCCAGCCACTGCGACAGTCCTTTGCTCTACAAGATGCCAAGTCATAAATAAGAAAGAAAATAAAACCAGTAAATGATACTTAAAATAGTATTAGAGACAGAGTAGAATATAATGCTTGCCAAGTGGGGGAAACAAATAAATCAATATTATTTAACACATTTCTAGATTGCCAACCACCAGAGCACATAGGAGCTTACAACAATAAAAATACAACTCCAATATAGTACCAACAATGAGCAGCAACAAAATCGATCAAAACCTAAGTGAAATGCATGAAGCTTTGGTTCTAGCCGAGAAAGCTCTCATCTTCCCTGAGCAAACGGCAAAAAAATGGGAGTGGGCTCTGGCCAGAAGACGGCGGTTACAGAAAATCTAAGGAAAGCAAGGTTACAGCCAAGTTTTTAGATCCATTGTTAATACTGGGGAGAAAAAATGTTATTAAGTGGAAGAAAAAAATAATTAAATGTACCGTATTTCAAAGTGATTCAAAGAGAACAAGAGATCTGTTTTATGCGAATACTCCATAGCATTATTTTTCAAAGTCCTCTCTGAATTCATCATGAGCCCCCACATTAAGAGCTAGAAATACATACGTGAGTCAGGGACAGTCATGAGAGATTTAGGAAGGTAAACCTAAAACACAGAATGGAAAAGCCTACTGCCATTGAAGATATTACTGTATCACCTCACTATGCCCAAGGACTTACTTGGAGCAATGAACATTTCCTAGGCTTACAATTGAAAGAAATTAACTAACTGAATTTTAAGTGAAGAGTTATTTTCTTCCAAGTGTTCATTCATTACAAAATGAGAAATAAGAAAAAAACCCCAACCAACCACTGGATGCTTTTCCATACAGCATGCTTTATCTGACTGGGGAATTATATTTTTTTTTCAGAGTAAACAGCTTTTTACACGTACACTTAGTATCCCCCATAACAAATACATGTCTACATTGGCGTGACTCTTAGCAGCTCTGAGCAAGTGAGAAAAAATGGGGGCAATCTTAACCTTCTGATTTAGATAAGGGCTGACCAGGTTTCCCCAGATATCTGTACTAAGAAATGATGTTCAGATGAACTCCAAGGACTTCTGATATTTTCCAGATAGTTGAAAGGCAAGTCTGAGCTACTGACTCCATTTGGCTGCGCAGATATCCAACCCACAGTGCGTGAGCACATCAGCTACACAGGCAGCAGTTCCAAAGCACCCGCTGAGCACACATAAATAACACCCAAATGTGTATGTTGATATTCCAATGAGTCCAGAGCACATCTGAGTCAACAAGCAATTGCTGCATAATGTACAAGGACATTTCTCTCAACAAAATTCTGGATAGGAATACGTAGACATGTGCTATACATCTGATATACATATTCCAGCTGTTTCCCATTTCCTGTGTTGCCAGAGGCTCTGCCGCTCTGTCTCTGGCAGTTACAGAAGTGAGAGAAAACGCAGGACAAACAGATCTACCAAAGGGCACAGATCCATACGGTACAGAAAACTAGGGGAGTGCACCAGCATCACCACAAAACAAACGCAAAGTACTGCAGGGGACTGTTACCTCCAGGAAGAATAAAGAGAGAGGCACGGGGGGAAGACTCACAGCCAGGGGAAGCTGCAAGTGGAGGTTCATAAACCAGAAAACTGAAACGCAGGCAAGAGGGGCCCTAATCCCATTTTACCTAGTCACAGCAGTGTTTTAATCAAATTTAAGCTCCTCAGCTCAGGATCTGTTTCACTGGATGAAATGTAATGCTTTCAGCCTTAAGCTAAATGAACCTGTGAAAATGATAAATTTTAATATTGGGCCTGGCAGCATGACACCACTCGTGGCAGCGTCGTCTTCTCGCAACTCAAAACTTGCCTTGGTAATGTACAGAAGCAGAACATCTAACTAGCCAAACCTCCAGCTGGCCTCAAGACTTTTCCAGTTAGGCAGTCTTTATTAATACAAAGGAACATACGAGCCAAATGCTTTTATTGCTTTACTAATCACCTTTATTGATATTTGCATGAAACCTGACTATTTTCTCAGTCCATCTGTTCCTGTTGCTCATTTATAATGTGAACTCTTAATTCTGCCTTGTTAGAACCAGCTCATACGGAGGGAATACTGTCAGCAAAAAGAAAGGATCATGATTTTTAATGGAGAATGGGAAGCAGAAGCCACTAGATTTGCTATTAATGTCACTTCTAATAATCCTTAAATAGAACTGCTTGTACATACAGACCTTTTCAGGATGTATTGACTGTATTAAAAAGTCAAATAAATGTTATGTTAAACTAAAAAGCAAATCTTTTAAAGGAGGAGTAAAAATATTATCTCTTGTAACCTTTCTTGAATGCAACCAGAGAAATAAGTAATGATTTAAGGTGTTTAGAGGACACGAAGCTAGTTTTGCTACGTATGTATGCACTTCACAAGAGCCACACAGGCATTAGACAACTCCTCATCCGCGTACTTCAGATATAAAAACAGTAACCAGAACTCTTCACAGATACCGTTGTCTGCAGATTTACGATAGGGTGCCCTACTGATGCTATTTATAAACTGGGCACAAACAGAAGGTCCCATTCTTTTCGTGGCCAGATCCCAGCCATTTAAATAATATCGAAAGGTGTGACCTAAACTATACTGCAAAGTTTTTGCCAGCACATCTTTAAAAAATACCAATTAGTAACATGGCTAACCCAGTGTATACACAGCCCCTAGTCTCTACTGGCACAACCACCTGCTTTAGCTGATGAACTGCTGGTGTTAACAAGACCTCCAGGAAAGCTGTTAGATAGGAAGCAGTACAGATGTTGGGTTTTGTTTGTCTGAATTGAAAACTGAGCATTGTGTAATGATTTTTTTTTTGAGTTGTATTACAGCTTAGGTGTACTCACATACTGAGTGCACTTCAAATGGGCACCGTGAGGCCAATGGTGATCAGCATACACATCCACAAAGTAACAAAAAAGGAGCGCAAGATCTGGATTTGCCTGAACTGCAATGACAAAGAGCACATGAGAAAGGAAACCTGAACGCCCTGACCACCTAGCTCAGACTATCTCACTTCAAGATGGTCAAAACAGCACTGGCTGGAGAAACCAGAGTATCAGTTGCCCAGGTCTTACGCACCTCAATTAATCAAATTTCTGCCTCAATAGCAAGGTTGGAATTTGCTCTCTCTCGAAGCTGAATGGATAGTATTGTAACTCTGACTGTAGGGCACAGCAGGAAAAGCCTTCCCCTACGTGCAAAATCCATTGATAAAGAGGTTGCTTTTCCGTATGTTTGGTACCTTTTGTGGAAACATTTAATTATACTAGCCAAGAAAAGACAATTTTTGACAGGATAAACCACATCTCCTCTCACCATGTGAGTAGTTACCCTGTTAAACCTTTGTAATGTAGACTATTGGTAATGTGCCATATTGTGCCACAGTGAATGTAAGATTTAAGCTTGCTTCACACATCTTTATCCGTATGCCCAATTTTAATTTTGAAATAAAGAAATATATATGAGAAGGACCTGAAAATTCCCTGGGCTAACATAAGGCCTATTCAGGACTCTATTAAATAAATTGTAGTTCATTTTTCACTGGGAAAACAAAATGCTATGTGTCAGACATTCACTACTTCATGGGTAACTTTCATATATTTCCAATGTGAAACTTGTTTCAATTTGCGAAGATAAATGTCTTGATTTTTCTTCTTTGCTTAGTAACAGCATGCAGGGTAATACAAGCTGGGAAAGTTGGCATTTTTCTTTGAGCAAATTCTACTCAGCAGGATCCAAATCCTTAACTGGAGAAAATCAGCATAATTTCTTGAATATTAGATGCTCAAGAAACGCTCAGTCTCACCTTTCTGAGAAATTCTGAAAAATTAGACTTTTTTTTATTAACAAGTTAGCCTGCAGAAAGTTAAAATTTGATTAGGATAATCAATATTGCTTGTAAATTGTGATATATAATACCAAAGTAGCTCTTTCCTAGAAAACTGAGAATGGAATGAATGAACGCGGCACAGCCGCAATGCAGTGCTTCTTCCAACAGCGAGACCTGCAAACTTACCAGTTCTCTAAATAGCAGCTGTGATTTCTTTTTCTAATTACAATTCACTCTCTCTCCCCTCCTCCAACCCCAAACTAATTTTAACATAGCTTCTTGTTAATTAACTACGTTAATTGGTAATGCTTCTTGGCAAATTTAGCAGGTTTCTGCAAGCACTGGCTCTAATATCTGTGTAAATGCATAGTCATCCTGATAAAATTCATGAGAAGTCCCTCCCTCCACTCTACATACTTCTCCTCATTCAAAAATCTGTCTCCCTCTCTTACCTAAAGTCTGGCTGTGAAGTCCCAGAAAATTCAGAGAAGACCACTGCTGAATACACTATAACCCAGAAATCAAGTAAGAACATCCTCTGCTATAAAGCTCTGTTCCTCAGGATACTTTCTTAAGAGGGTCTTTGGATATGTCATAGTTGCCAATTTCTGAACTTATTAGGAAAAAAAATAACATGCAAGTGCAAACTAATTTCATCCAGCCCTGCAAATACATTATTAAATGCTGAATCTTCTTCAAGGTTTGGAATTTAATGAATTAAGGAGTCCACGTTATCTGTAATGGCATGGAGCACTGTTATGTGCAGCTGAATTCAGCCACAACCATTATTGAGTCGATGGAAACCACTGGGATTTAGCTTCATTGAAAACCGTTTATTTATTTAAGTATGCAAATATTGGTTTATCCACGCACTGAGCTAACTATAGATTTCAAAATGTTGGCTTTAACTATTTTAAATTATTTTCTGAACGCTTACCAACCTGTACATTACAGGAACACAACCAACCTATGTCATGACAGTGATGTTTTTACCAAGATCTAAGAGAAGGGAATCTTGCATCACCTCCCCTTTGATTAGCCAGCATCTCCTATCCCAAGACCCCAACACCTCACATTGAGAAAGTGCTACGGACGTCCTTTGCAAACAAATGCATAGACTGTATTGGAAATACTTCCAGTATGTTACTGCACAACTCAATATCCAGATTTTTTGAATTGAACAAAGGTAAAGAAACTACAGTAGCATCCCCTCCACTCTTGTCTTACCCTCCCTCCTCTTTTATGCTGTACGCAACCTGGACCTGGAGCAAGACAAAGGGGTTTTAGGAAGCTACTTTCTAGAAAAGGTGCATGCTTTCCTGCAATACTGTTCACTGCAGGAATGATTCTGCAGTATGTAGAAATTAGTAACCTCTTCCAGAAGTTTGGCAAGCACTCCAAGCTGTGATTTCAATTTGTGATAATAGGTATATCCAGTATGAACCATTCCCGCTTGCCTCACTGTTGCTGTTCTCGGTACAAGAATACTTCCAGTGTATTCTGCAATGAGGTTTGTTAACTGTAGCTCTGCAACAAGACTGGTGAGGAAAAAAGAGAGGACTTGAAAGCATTTGAAAGTCATTCTAGAATAAATCTGCAGCCCCATAATACTGCGCTGCGTTCTGAGAAACAAGAGCTGCCAACTCAGCTAACAGTAACTGAGTAAACAGTAGAGTGAATCTGCTGGAAAATAACTGCTAATAGGACCAGGAAGAAAAATGCCAACTGCATTTTTAACAGGAATCACATCGACAACACCATGTCTGCTTGACCTGTAGCATAACAAATAGTTCACAAGTCTTACAAGTAATGAATAGCTCTAAAAGCTGTAAATTTTTCAGTCCTTCATTACGAAGTGACAACCGTTGCCATGCCAGAAAGGTGTCATCTCTAATCTGTCTCTGCACCTCTCTAATAAGACACATCTTGATTTTAATGTATGTCTAAAAAAAACCCCATGTTTGCACTCTCTTTCTATTCATTTTTTTAAAAGTTTTAATGATTTTGTGTACTGTTTAAATTTTTCTTCGTGGACTTCAGAAGTAGTACTGAAGCTTCTTCCCCTCTTTTCCAGCATGGACTCTTCTTCCAAAAGCTCTTCAGAGCTGCAAGATTTTAGCTTCCAGAAGAGAAAGGACTGAAGTAGTATCAATACAAGAGGAAGAAACAACTGGGGAATAAACCCCACCCCGATTCAAGATTATTTTCAGCAAAATCTTCTGCGTGGCTCATCAGTCCGAAAGTCCTGCCAAGCTTAATCACTCTTGTTAGGATCCTAACCTACAGCACTGGGAAGAGTAGCCAAATACATCAGCAAACCAAAATTGTCAGTGAAAGTAACAAGTACACAGAAGAAGCTAACAGAATGTATCCTCAATGCAAACACAAATAGCAGTTGTGATTTCCCAGAAGTGTGTCACAACAGCATGTGATTCCTACCAAACTTCCCCAACAATTTCAATGTACCGCCATTAAATATGCGCCATTTTGTATTACAGAAAAGCTCTCTAACTTTTGGTATGACGCTATATTAACTTAATAAATTTCAAAATACGTCTTTCCAGACTCGAGTTCCTCTGAGCCAAAATTCCAAGAAATGTTTAAGTCTTCAAAATTAAGGTGGACGTTTCTCTAATGAATAGTCATACAAAACGATTTTTGCATAAACAGTATTTTACGCATTCAGTTTTTGTTATTTTTGCTTTTAGCTACTTCTGAGAAGACATGCAGTCAATCCCTAACACTAATAAGCACAGCCTCCAGGGGGTTCCACTTAAATCTTTCTAGCATGAAAAGTAGACAGTGAAAGAAAAGCTAAACTTCACACATTCAGCGAGATTCCTTGAATTTAACTATACATGGTTAAGTATCTGCCATACAATACTGCATCTTAGCTTGCAAAAAACATGTTGAGTTACTGCTACCCTGCACCTGATCTACTTGCAGGAATACCATGACAACTTGTATTCAATGAATTTGTACTGTGGCTAGGAAGGAGCAGCAAAGGGACCAGCAAAGCCTCTGACTCCAGCTCTGTAGCAAGCCTGGGTGCTAATTCATTGGATAGCCTGTATGGAAACTGGACCTTCTTTCCCTGTCATTGTTACTCATCAAAGCTTGAGAGTAATAAATGCAAAGAAACCTACAATACTACAAACACCCGTAGTTCTGAACAGTATGCTCAACCACAGATTTGTAGTCAGCTCTGCCTGATAACAGAGAATTGATCTTCATAATTTTATTATTTTTTTTTAAAATCCAAGAGGTGTTTACTCTTTAAGTGCTAGAATTACACAGCAGTCACACTTAAAAAGCACCAGTGTTCAAGGGAGGGCACCCTGCCTGCCATCATTTCTGTGGGTACTTTCCTCAGATTGACAGAATTGGGCTTTTTCTTGGTGGGGGGGTGCGGGGGGATCAGCAACCTAAATATGTTGATGCATCTGGTAAACAGCTTACACAATGGCCATTAAAACTACTGCTGGAATACTACTAAAACATGTTTCAATAAAGCCTTTTGATACGTAATGTTTTCTGGAGTTCTACTCTGCCATGGTAACATACACCATCATACAATTTAAGGAAATACAGTAAAGGATAATAAATATAGCAGCCTTGATCAGACAAAGTTTTGGCTTTGAAAAAAAGGATCATAAAACTGAAACATATCAACATTACTGCATTCTGATGGCCAGACTAGGGCCATAGAGCAAACCAACAAAGGGAAATTGCATTTATATGCATCTAAATATGGGGAATAGCAGATGATCGATAATTATTTCCTTGCTATTTTTCTGTCTAAAGATTCATAACACAGTAAAGGCTGCAGCAAAATATTATTGCGCAGCTTCATAAACTTTCCTCAAAAAAAAGAAAACAACGTGGCATCTTGCGTGTATAAGCAATACCTCAAGGCTGATGGTGATTCACCCTTAAATCCGCATTTAGCCCACAAAAGAGGGCGTACAGGCCCGGCCATATGAACCTCACAACCTGCGGACGCAATGAACTCTGTCCTAAGCAAGACAAAGCACGGAGAAGATGACAGGAGGTTACTTCAACACCTACTCAAGTCCCTGCTCTTTCTTGGTGGTAACATGATGGTGCTGAGAGCAACGTGCAGAAGACCAAAGAGAAGACCATCAAATTCTTTACATACAGATCACTGAAAAGCTTATAGAAGAGAAAGATGTTTGGCTATTGCAGGAAAAACGCTGTAAGTTTGCTAAAAATATTGCTCGCTTACCAGGTTTCCACATCAGGGAAACACACAGGGGACCGGTGCAGCATGAAAGATTAACACATGATCTGGAAAATGATTGACTAGCGTAGGGATGAATTTTGCTGACAATATAAAATTGTTCAGAATAATAAAAATTAAAGGCTTACTGTGAGAAATAGTAGCATTGCATAAACCTCCTAAGTTATGGGGTGATAAAATGGCAGCTGAAATGCAAAAGAAAGCAGATAGGTCTGCAGTCTGTAGTGGATTTGCATGGCAAAAGTTTTGGTAGCTGGGGTGGTACAGGGGTGGCTTCTGTGAGAAGGTGCCGAAGCTTCCCCCGTGTCCGACGGAGCCGCCGCAGCCGGCTGCAGGACGGCCCCGCCGGCGGCCCAGGCCGAGCCCATCAGCGCCGGCGGCAGCGCCTCTGAGAGAACGTATTGAAGAAGCGGGAACAACCCGCACAGCAACTTGCAGCGGGAGAGGAGCGAGCTGTGTGGGAGCCGCGGCCCTGCAGCCCCCGGGCAGCGCCGGAGGGGCCGGAGCCGCTCCCGGCCCGGAGCAGAGATTCCCCCCCAGCCCGCGGCGCCCCCGGCCCGCGGAGCCCCCGGGGGAGCAGCTCCCCCCCCGCAGCCCGGGCAGGGCCCCCCCCGGGGCAGGGGGTGCCCGCAGGGGGCTGTGACCTGCGGGCAGCGGCGCCGGGGCAGCTCCGGGCAGGGCCTGTGGCCCCGCGGGGAGGAGCCCGGGCTGGGGCCGGGCTGGGGCAGGGCCTGTGCCCCCGGGGGCGGGGGGGGCTGGGGCCGGCTGGGCCGGGGGGGCTGCGCCCGCGGGGGGGACACGCTGCGGCAGGGGGGGGAAGGGCTGCGGCGGGGGGAAGGGCTCCCGCTGGAGCAGGGCAGGGAGGGCTGTCTCCCGCGGGGGGGACCCCGGGCTGGGCAGGGCAGGGGGTGAGGAGCCCCCCCTGAGGGGCAGGAGCGGCGGGGGCAGCGTGTGAGGGACTGGCCCAGCCCGGCGCCATTCAGGTGAGGATATAAAAAATTCAGGAGGGAAGAGGGGAGGGGTGGGGGTAAAGTGTTTTCAAGATTTAGTTTTTATTTCTCGTTATCCTACTCGGAATGGTAATAGATTAAGTTAATTTTTTTTTCCCAAGTCAGGTCTGGTTTGCCTGTGACAGTAATTGGTGAGTGATTTCTCCCCGTCCTTGTCTCAACCCATGAGGCTTTCATTGTATTTTCCCTCCCCGGCCCAGCTCAGCAGGGGAATGATAGAGCTGTTTTGGTGGGGACCTGGTGTCCAGACAGGGTCAACCCTGCACAATAAACCAACTAAGTGATGGGGTGATAAAATGGCAGGTAAAATTCCAAGGCAGGCAGACAGGTCTGAGGTGTAATGCAAGCACCGACAGCTTCTTTAGCCAGTCATTAACCACTCCAGAAAGAGATCTTGGCTATGCGGTAGACAGCTCTCTGAGAGCTGTAAGAAATACAGATGTTTAGTAGACAACACAGAAAACAGCACGTAAGGCATTAATAAAGAATGGGATTGAAAGTGAGAGAGAAAACACTAGCATGCTACTGTACAGAAATCCACGGTGTGCCCCTAACTCAAGCACTGCAGGCAAAGCAATCTCAAAGACAGCAGAACAAAAAAAAATCAGAATGACCCAAAAAAGGTGAACCGTGGCACTTTTAACATGAGGAAAAACCTAGTATTTTGATTCTACAGCTGATAAAAGTAGGGTCCAATACAGATGTATAAAATCACTAATTATAAAGATGACCAGCAACTCTTTCACAGCTCCACATGACACAACAGGGACACAAATGAAGTTATTGTGTGACAAAGATAAAGCAAACCCTAGAAAATACACTTCAGACAGTGCTGCTGAACTACGGGACTTCACCACCACAGGATACCATAGGGCCCAAGAGTACAGAAGCTCAAAAAGAGATTAGGCTAATTGGTGTAGCATAACACCAGTACCAGCTATTAAGTTCATTGTAGCTGCAGATAAGAAAGTCCTGAACCTGCTTGTTCCCAGAAGCTGGGAATGTAAATCTTGGACATGTATATATCACCTTGGATTGCCCCTGCTCCTTAAACTCCCTTCTGAGCCACCAGCCACTGGCTGGGATTAGAAAAAAAACTCGTGGGGCAAATAAATCAGTGTCCTCTGCCTGCATGGCTGCTCCCATCACTTATCTGGGCCGGTGAACAAATGTCTGCTGAAGAGCCCAACTGCTCAGAAGGTGAACTAGAGTGTCCCAAGGGGAACACAATTTAACTAGAAAATTGAAAGGACACATCACACAACCCCCCACCACACAACCCCCCACTCTTCTCCTCCCTCTTTTTGCCTGCAAAAGAGACTCTGGGTTTTCATTTACTAAGTAGTTCCTGCTCAGTTCCTCCTAGTTTAAGTACTCAAGTGCTGTGTGATCCTTTTACTCTCCT
Organism: Falco peregrinus; assembly: GCF_023634155.1. Lineage (NCBI taxonomy): Eukaryota > Metazoa > Chordata > Aves > Falconiformes > Falconidae > Falco > Falco peregrinus. The sequence continues at coordinate 5,491,014 of NC_073723.1, forward strand.
ATTCAATTTCTGAACTTCAGATATCAGAGATACGTCTTCCTGCTCCTGCAGAGCTTCAAGACGGTCACTTCTTTCCCCACAGAGTATTTAAGGGCAGAAATATAGTTTATGATACCAAATTGTCTAATGCTTACAATTTGTTTCTGGGTAAGGTGGATCATTTTTCTATGCAATATTAAAGGCAAAATATAACAAATAGTAAGGGCTGAATAAATAATCTCCTCTCCCAATTTAAGATCTACAGCATTTTACACCAATGTAATTTCACCTGAAAGGAAAATCTAAGTGGTCATTCATCACTGGGTAGAAATGCTGTTACGAGTCTCCTGCTGTAACAGCTGAAGCCTGTGAGAGACCATCACTGTTCCCAACAAGTCAAAATTGCCTTTTTTTTTTTTTTTTTTTTAAGTACTGATATAAAATTCTGGTGCTTTGTCTTTTCCAGTGTGACAACTTCCAAGAAAATTTTAAACCTGTGATACATATTTAATAACATGGATACCTTACACATCATTAACTTCTGTTGACATTTTATCTTTTCCCCTCTGTTCCTTTAATAATATTTTAATTACAGAGGCTGATTTTAAAAGTATCATTTTTCAAATCTTAAGAGTACTGCTAATGCTTAACAGGTCTGCAAACACTCTTCTAAAGAAGACTTTGAGTTTTGTTTCTACTGTTGCAGTTGAGCTTAGACCCAAAGAATTTGTAGGCATTTTGTAGGCAACTACTTCAGATGACAATTAGAAGACGGCTAATTGGAGACTGCTCAAGTTCCCCTTTTTTCATTTTCTTTTCTTTTTGTAATCAATGTCTAAATTTAGGAACTTAAAACCAGAAGAGTATTAGAGAGAATGGTATATGTATAAATAAAACAAGCGAAGTGCTTCCCTTTTTAATAAAGGCCTTTAAAATGCACCGTTATAACCATGTCTACAGTTTTGTCAGCATCATAATGGAAATACAACTTCTGAGGGGACCTGAATGTCACAAGGAAAGCAGGCATTGGCCTGGCTAGAGGAGAAATAAAGAGAAGAGCAGATTGCTATTCAGGGAAAAAAGGCAAGAAGGTTGAAATAACAAAGGTGATGGACACTTCCTAAAAAGCTAGAAACAGAGGGACTATGAAAAAAATCAAAGTATATGTAAAATAATCTGTTTCGAACTACAACAGCAGGAAAACTTTTTAAAGCCAAAAAAATATAAATTATAAGGCAGTAAAATGAAAAGCAAGAACCTCAGACATGCATAAAGCCTCTCATCTGATGATTCAAGCTGACATTGAAAGTCCAAGTCCTCTATGAAAGAATTCCAGTAAGTGTTTAAAAGAGTGAAATTTGAAATATTTCCACCTAGTAACATAGCAAACTTATTTCTATTCATTAAATTTACACTATCATTCAACACATCCACTACCAGTTTATTTATATGGTAAGAAAAAGGTCAACCAATTATAACATGGATAAGAAAAAGACCTTTTTGACGTGTATGTTATCCATTACTACCACAATTCTGAGTATAGTTTCCAACTTGAACGGTTCCTTGTTTCAACACTGTTCATCACACAATTTCAGAGTTCACTTTATCAGCAGTCTTTAATAAGAGAACATCAATCAAGATGCAAACTTCATTGCAACCACTAATAATTATGTATTGAAGGACTAGAGAAAGAGGCACTTAGGTATACTAGACGAGAGGAAGGTAATGTCTCTCAGAAGGCTTAAAAAGCACCTAAAAGTCTATAAAAAATTTATGACTTTAAAAGTTTTTATATGAGCAAAAGATTTTAAACTACAAGCCTTAAAGTTTTATGCATGCCTTTGATGGCAGAAGGTTAAATGTAGTTGCAAACTCTCATGGTTTTATGCTCTCTGAAATGCAAAACAGCAAGCTATGTAGAGACTGCTCTGAAGAATTACTACCAAACATGTCTACATCCTGACAAAAAAGGAGGCGGCCTCATATACGTGATTATTATCAGTAATGAGCTGGAAAGAAAAGAGGAAAAAAACCAAAACCTACCAACAAAACAGGCTGTCCAATCAGCTGCGGTTTTATCTCACTGCATATTCTGAGTTAGCATAAGGACCAAGTCAGTCCTTATGAAGAAAAGCCCTGATGTAGAAGAAAAGGCTGATTGATTGATTGATTGATTGATTGATTGATTGGCAATTATGCCATTCAGAAAAGAACTGTTCATAAGTAATGTCCATGCCACTTGGAAAATGTTGAAGTGCAAATTCTCCATTTAAAAACAGCCATAAAGAGGCATGTTTCAGAAGTCCAATTTTACCTCAAGACAGACTGTACACAGAGACATTTTAAACACTCAGGCAGAGAGCAGAGCTTTCCACAGCAACCAAATTGTGCCTATTAATGAAAAAAATCCTCAAAATCCCAAACATTATTTGAAAAGCACTGTAGTTTTCAGAACAATCAAGCTATAGTTTATAGCATTTTAGAGTCACTTCTGAATTTCATAAATGACAATTTCAGAGAAAAACATGGCATTGTCAGCATAGTTCAGAGCAGCTCCAACATTGTTATAAGCAAGTTTTACACATGTTTTCTGTACAGTACTTTTCAACAGCGTAACACTGTAATAATCTTAAATGTCAGTTAAGAAAAAATACTGAAGACATCTTATTGCCTAAATCCAGGAAACATCATTCAATACATAAGATGATGGCTAGGCCATCTTAACATCTGTCATCAATGGTGAAACCCTTGTTGTCACTCACCCAAAAATCCAATTCTTGCCAACTAAAGTAAAACCAGATTTTAATCTCTAAGTAGATCAAACCACACCATGGGATGGATTGCATGTTCTAGAACACAGAATCATTCAGTACCTGAGGAAGCACTTAGAAATACCCTGTCCAACAATCAAAAAGAAGTTAAAATTGTTTCAAGAAAATAATTCTCATTTTTTATTTTTATGAAGGGTGGTGGACTGAAAGCTCAGCAGAGTGTTAGTTGCTGCATTTTTGCAAAGATAATTTAAAAAAGGACCAGCAGGATAAAGTTTCCCTTTGTCACTGCTACAGTAGAGTGTCTCCCAGGAGTACAAACGTTCAGTAATTAAGAGGGTCTAATCAGCTCCCAGGGCCCACCTCACCATTTCATTTTCTTAGGACTGCCAATAAAGATGCCAATTAGAGCTAAATATAACAGAACAAGATACGCTCTTGTGAAGTACAAAGAAAGATCATAGCTGATTTCAAATTGGTCATCAAATAGCTAATAAATTGTAAAGGGCTTTCATCCCTTTGATTTTGAATACAAAAGAGTAAACTGCTTAAAAAAGCTCTCAGAGCAGTTCTAACACAACTTAGCCAACTCTGCAAAGTTTGGAAATGGGATAAGTACATCATTTATTCAAAGAAGAGAATAATATTTTAGAAGACATGTATGCTAAATTTCTTAATTCTCTCCAGAATATCAATAGCGGAATTGCTAGCCCATACCATCCTGAATGAAATTGTGGAAATTTAAATGAGATGATAACCACAGCATTTCACTTTGTCTTCTCCTATCAGCCTGGTCTGTTCTGAAGCACCAAAAAAATAATAATAAAAAACCCCTCACATCTTACCTGCTCTACTTACTGCCCAAAGAAATCTGGCTTAACACACTGGGCAATTAAATATTGAAAATAAAAGGTACTGACACTATTAGAACTTCATCCCCCCAGCCGAGTAGCTCTACAAGTAATGTGCAGAGCCTGCAATTTTGCTTTTACAGAAGGAAGTTGTATACCCCTTAGAGGCTGCCATAGCACAGCTGCTAATTTTGAACACCTCTCTTACAACTGGATCAGTAAACTCCACATGGGGCTGAATAAATAAGGTAGGTGGTGGATTTTAAAAGGCAAGTGAAACAAAAATAGAAGGATCTTTTTATAGTAAGAAAAGCCTGGGGGAGATCTCACCACCTCTTTTCCCTGCTGAAAAATGCTATTTGCTTTTTAATTAAAGCTTTCTCTGTTTCTTTTTGCGGCCCAATTTTCTCTGAGCACCAGCACGTCTGTGGAGATGAAAAATGCAGAGAGTAATGAATTTTAGATTGGGAAGAAGTCAGCTCTAGAAATAAAAAAGGCTTCAACATGTAGCCAAGATTTGAAGGTGAAGTGATTTAATGGCTGACTCGACTCATTATAATTATCATTATTCATGTTGTGGTGCCACCCAGAGGCTCTCTGTTAGGCACCGTACTAATAATATACTTTCAACAATAAATCTGTTTGCAAAACTATGCAAGGATTTAAGAGACCAGGCAGAATTTAAGCAAGAGGAAGAGCAGATGCATGGCAAGAAAATGGGAAATGAAGCTTCAGTAGACTAGAACTGAACTAGAACTAGAACTAACCAACATGTTAGTCATATGGCTTTGTTTGTTGAAATAAACTAAATCCTTCTAGGGAAAATAATCTGGCATAGGTCATTATCACAGGGAGCAAGGGAGAGAAGGCACCAAGAGTGACGCAGCCCTCAAATATTGCAGCAAGGCACCCACAACAGCATGGAATGAACCCATCTCTTTACTCCTGTGTTGGGGACCTTAACATTTAAACAGGTATGGCAGAAGAAGCATAGAAAGAAGGAAATACGGTATATACCTGCAAGTTGAAGAGAAGTGGGAAGTTCAAGGATGAGTAGGTGGGAGCAAGAGGCAAAAAAACCCCCAAAAGGCAAGGGCATGATAAAAGGCACTTGGAGCAAGTGAGGTTGCTGTACAGCAAATGCAAAAGGCTGGTATTAAACGGCCATTCAGGGATGTGGGTAGTTTATAACAACTCAAAACAAAAGAAAGATGTATGATAAAACTGGTGTAATGGAACAGCAAAAGGCAATTTGGTGCTTCAAGTCAAAATCTTTAGGCTTTTAATTTCTTTTAGATTATTCCTTGCCAAGTGACTATGCTAGGCTTTCTCCATAGCAAATTTAGCAAAACTCTTTGCTGACAGCTGCCAATAACCCTTCTTACCCAAGAAAACCCACTTTTTACATAACCCTCTAAATTAATCATTAAAGAAAATTACATACAAATTCTGATCAGACATACCCAAACAAGATACATGCATCAGAGCAGCAGGATGGGGCATAGCTCAAAAATGTGCATAGAGGAGGGGGAGGTGTCAAGTTATTGTCAGCAAGAAGTGGGTTTTATGATGTCTGAAATTTTCCAGGTCATATCTTGTACTATGTCGATCACAGAGCTCATGTAAACTTCTCACCAAGACTTAGCTGTGATACAACTGACACGCAACTCAGTTTTGTTAAATTGACAGAAATCTGACCTTAATTACAACAAAAAAGCCAGTAACTTGTTATGATGCTCTAGCTATGTCCTTGGGAACTCTGCAAGGCTTACTTATGTTTACTGGTTATCCTTGAACTCTCTTCAAAGGATATTCATATCTGTGATGTAAACAACAAGAATTAAGTTGTTTTAACTTTTGTGGTAATCAGATCCAACCGAAGGAAACAATACTTAACACTAAAATAATTCTAATTATTACACCAAAAAGCATGCTATTTCACAAGTACCTTGGGGCTAAGTTGTAGGACAGTAATATATTTGCCATGAGAACCTAAATTCAGCAGTAGTTATATTTTCTGCTTATTTTCCTTTTAATTTATCACTGCTCATCATTCACAAGTTTTTTTTTTCAGGCCGTATTTGTGCAATCAGAAAGCTATCAAGTACCAAAAATCTTTAAGAGAACATATAACCAGACTATCCTCTATGTTTATTGAAGACACACATCCATCTATTCTCAATGGCACAGCGCTACCGGTTAAATAAAACATAACTGCAGTCAGTAATTCCCAGTCAGCCCTGTAAGGATACAAGGTCAATTATTTCATCCTTGTAAATTAAAAGCTGGAAGCAGCATACCAAATAACTAAAAGCCTAACAACAGACAGGCTGTTTTCATTACACTTCGTATCAATAACAGTTGTCAAAATGAAAAGAACTGAATTCAAGCTTCATTTGCTTCCTACAGCCCATTAGTAAATTTGTAAGTTTCTGTTTTGATAGGCAAGGGAAGCCTTTATAGTCTCATAAATGTAAAAATAAAAAGATCTAATTTATTCACTCATCAACAATGGAGGATACAGCTTGACAAGTTTATATGCCTGAACACACACCCACCAATTAAAATGCTGAGGATGGATGATCACATAAATTTCTGGTATGGCAACCTTGTGAGATTGTCACGAAAATTAGAAGATCTTGATCCTCAAGAAGACATCTGCTCCATCTCCCTTTCCCACAAGAGGATCTTGTTACACCTAATCATTCACGAGACATTTCTGTCTAGTCGGATCTCAGAGGTTTCCACGGTAAAGCCACCATGGCCTCCCAAGACAATCTCTTCCATAACTTTGTGATAACTTCCTATGGTGTTTTGGTTTTTTCCCAAATATCCTGAATACATCTCTTCTCCTGCAACTTTATTTCAACATTTATTTTAATCAGAAACACAATTAATTTGGGGTTTTTTGTCCTTTTTTACAGCAGAGGTGTTGCAGTTAACCTTAGTAAGCACTACCCAGCTGCTCGCTCACTCCCTCTCACTGGTGGTATGGGGAGGGAACTGGAAAGGTAAAAGTGAGAAAATCCACAGGTTGAGATAAAGATAGTTTCATAGGTAAAGCAACAGCTGCGTGTCACCAAAGCAGAACAAGGAATTCATTCATTACCTTCTGTCAGCAGGTTCAGCCCTTTCCAGGAAAGCAGGGCTTCATCACACATGACAGTGCGTTCCTTGGGAAGACAAACGCTTTCTCTCCTGTTGTTCCCCCTTCCTCCTTCTTCCCCCAGCCTTTATTGCTGTGCGCAGTGTTACATGGTCTGGAATACCCCTGGGGTCAGCTGGGGTCACCTGTCCCGGCTGTGTCCCCTCCCAACTCCTCGTGCACCCCCAGCCTCCTCGCTGTCAGGGCAGTGTGAGAAGCAGAAAAGGCCCTGGCTCAGTGTCAGCCCAGCTCAGCAGTAACAAAAACATCCCTGCGTTATCGACATTGTTTTCATCACAAATCCAAACCGCAGCATCGTACAAGCTGCTAAGAAGAAAATTAACTTTACCCCAGCCAAAATCAGTACAGGAGGTAACAGAGCGCTGTTCTGTACCTCCTGGTCCTCTGTCAAATTAAATAACCCCAATTCTCTCATTCTTCCCTCAGATCATGCTGTGTAGGTGTCTAATCATAACCATGACTATACTCTGAATTCTCTGTAATTAGTCTGTACCCTACTGGAAAGGCACACCAGAGAATCAACAAAGTGCTCCCACCTAAATTTAGTAGTTTGTCCTTGTTCCTATAAGAATTCTTACATTTTTTAAGTAATTTTGAATATTAATTCTCTATTCTGACACACTTGCAATCTCGCCCGGCTTCCTTGCATCTGCAAATTTAATAAGAATGCCTTCTAGTCCACCACCTGGGATGGGGATGAAAATAATGATCAGCAGCAGTCTTTTCTGAGCTCCATTCCACATATCCTTTCAGTCTCACATGAACCACTCATAATTGTTCTCTACAGGTGGTTTTCCAACAAGTTCTGCATTTGTTATACAGCAGAGTAATCAAAACCATATTTCTTCAGCTTAAAGTGTCATGAGAAGTAATGTCAAAAACCTCACCAAACACCCCAAAATACATAATCTACTGATTTGTCTCGCCTCCTGAAAAATCAGACTTTTCTTTTTGACAACTTCCTGCTCATTGATCATTTTCCCCTCGTTTGAGAGTATTAATGCCTTTGATTATTCTTTTTTAATTCAAAAGGTTAACAATGGTTTTACTCTGTATAATCGTTATAAATGAAGAGGTGGACATACCAATGTATCAGAATCTCTGTTACTATCAGTTTGATGAGCAGCACACATAGAAAATTCACTAAAAGTGCCAAACAGCAATTCCACATGGAAAATGAAAGAGCAGAAAAATGGGACACATTATATCCTTTACATCCCAATGAAGGGAAATAGGTTGCTGACCATTTTAAAGCATGAATGCAGGGCTCATTCTTGGTGGAGTTATGGTGTGTGTCTGCTTTTGTGCAGTGCATTATGGCTCTGCCATAAAAGACTATTTAAAAAAGAAAGTAATAAATGGCTTTGTAGGAACATTGACATTTTTGTGAGTCAATATTTCTTGTCTGCCAATGACTGTAGGTCAAACCTGCTGAGTGTACAATTAACAGCCTACTTTTCCAATTATGTACCCTCGCAAAAACTGAAGTTGATATGGCTGTCATAAAGAAATAACACAATACACCATAGCTAAACAACGTACTATCTAGAAAGATATACATTTATATTTTCTAAGCAAAGAACAGCAAAATACAGCTACCTTATCTGAAAGCAAATATTCACCAGGACAGTTGCTAAGTATTCTTGAAACGTTTCTTTTTAATGCCAGAACTTAACCAGATTCTTAGTAAAAAATACTAAATGTCTTTTAGCTAGTTGATTTGAAACAGAAATTCAGAGAATGAGAAGCAGGAGAAGCAGGAGTATAGGGGTAGGAGCAGAAGCAATTGGGTAGCCACACCCTCGTTCAGAAACTGGGATTCCCTGGGTGAGTGCAGCTCTACATTCACTTTGGAGGAAAATTAGCATGAGAATATTAAGGAGAAATGGGGACTGTTTTGGCAGAATTATTTCAGTACTCCCTTCTTCCTGCCTGTACACACATCATCTCTACGAGCAGAGCTGTATGAAAGTGCAAGGATTTTAGAAAGTGCAGAGATTTAAGAAACTGCAGACTCCTTCTTGAGACAGAAATTCAGTTGAAAGTGAGAAGAAATAAAAAAAAAAATGTCCCACTTTTGTAGAATACAATTCACACTTCTAAGAAGTGAGTGAACAGAAATTCTTAAAGTTTCACATCACAAGCAGAGGTCTCCTTTAACACAGCTCACTCAGTGGAGTTTGCAAATCCAAAAGGAAAGGAAACTTTAGCTTTCTGTTAGTGAATAATGAGCAAGGTGCTAAGAAAGTATACCTTCAAGGCAACGGTTTTTGATGGAAGGCTGTTCAGCACTTCCATCTGCATGGGCAGATCAAAGCAAGTTACGAAAAGCAGGGAGTACTGGTCCCCAGTTGTGTTTTTTCCATACTTATTCCAGAGCGCTCAAGAGCACAGTAGTAGTTCTTCACATCTGCGCGTTGCAACAGTAAAAAAATTACAAATATTCAATAACATGCCATGAAGATCAGTAGTCACAAGAAAATGCCAAGTACATTAGCTGGAATGTCAGAGGTTGAACCTTCATCAAGGAAATGTGACACTTTTGATAAAAATCTCAGAGGTCAGCCACTATGACCCACCTTTAGACATCTTTCTTTCTGCTCCCAATTCTTTCCTTCACCCAAAGCAAAAATTGCAGCAAACCAGAAGTAACAACAGTTTAACATACTGCAAGAGCCTTAAAACCCTAACAACAATCCTTCCTTGGATTATCAAGAAATATAAATAACTTTATCACTCAATACTTGTTTAGTGTGATATCTCATTGGGATGGGTGGCAAGAAAGACTTCACTGATACAGTCTCATTTTTCATTAAATGTTTTGTGATGAAAGAAAGCAGGCCCAAAAAATAAATTATATCCCATCTGTTTAAAAGCATACGGTTATTATCCTACTGTAACAAATCTTGCTTAGATCCAAAAAATTATACACTTTAGTACTTGTCCCTATGCTATGAAAATTACTTCCAGGGGAAAAACTACTGACACAATGTAATTTTATAACAGTGTGACATTTATAAAAAATTAATGTTTCTTCTAATTGATTGTCTAGGGAAAAATATGGAGACAATCCAGCTAAGCTGGAGTTTGATGACAAAGCTTGCAGGGGAAAAACGCAAAAATCCCTATGTATATGGCTTAGATATGCCCATGTGTATCAGGTTTCTTAATAAAACAGTTTATTCAATCACACGGTCTCCAAGCTAATTTGTCCATTTCTACTCTTTTTCTTTTAAAGACTTCTTATTATTTCAACCAAATTTGAAAAAAATTAGTAGAAGTCTTAAAAGTATAATGTTCTGAACACCTTCTTGAAAAATGAATGCTAAGGAGCAGAGGAATGCCACCTTCCAGCTGCTAAATCCAACACTCTTTATGGTGTGACAAGATTTGCTTTAGTTTTCAGGTAATCCCCTGCAACCGTGCCTGCCAAGAAAAAGAGTAATCAATCTCCCTACATCTCTGAAATTTAAAATCCTGCCCTTGGTCAGATCTGGTTGACATGTTTCAAAAAAAAAAAAAAAAAAAAAAAAGGAACTATGTTACTATAAAAAGTTTAAAAGCTCTCTTAGCTCAATCTTGCATCTTTTTTTTTTTTTCCATTTTTCTTTTTTAATTTAAGCTCATCAAACTCGATAGCAGAGCATGTTTCTTTTCTTCTGACGGCTGTTGTGATTGTGAACGAATGACAAAAATGTATATAATGAAAATGTGAGGTTAGAGTCTATAGTAGACAGGAGAAGGATAACATTCAGGGAGAGATTAAGCAAGACTGCAGGAAGCTATAGGCAGGGAAAAATGCATCCCTCTGTCTTTTCTGTTCTCCTCCCCCTTTTCTTCATGCTTGATTAAGGAGAAAGCATGAAGTATCTCTCAGATACCTAACGGAACAGTTCAGCTGGATGAATACTGGATGAACTTCAGGCAGAAAAACTGGCCAAAGTAGTTGGCTTATGTGTGTATCCACAGAATTTCAATAAAAGATCTATTATACTTCTCACATGTTATATCTAGTTTAATAAAAATCCAAACCTTTCAATGCCATACTTTAAATACAACTTCTAATTTGCATCACAATAGCTATGCCTAATGGTTAGAGGTTTGATCTTCACAGTACCCAAGAGTCCTGGACCTCTTATTGCTGAGACCAGCAGGCTTACTACATCTATGGTTTCGCCCCACTGCACATCTGCATTTCTTCCCAAAAACGGGCACACCACAATTTTGCTCCCACAGAACGTTACAACATTGGCCAGAGGATACAGCTCAGCATCATTTGTGCAGAGCACTCTGGCATACTGCACGATAAAGCAAAGATGATATTACATGAATGCAAATAAAAGCTGTTACAGACTTTCCATTTTGTTTTCTACAATGTCTGAAACTGAAATGGGAGATATCAGAGTTGGTTCAGATCTGAAACACTGTCTGAACGTCCATTTTATAGGTCACAGCAACTTTTCCGTTCAGTTTTATTCTTTCACTCGCGGCTGAAATGGAAAAGAAAATGAGTATTTTGAAAAAGTAAAAGGAAAAATTGCTTCCTACGTCATTTTAAAAAATCAGCATATCAACATCATAAACAATAATTCTCTGAATCTATGTTGAAGCTTTCACTTTATAACCAACAGGAAAAGTAGAGACAACATCTGGGACTTGAAACTTTTCCTCTGCTGGCTTTCAGCCAGCTGTCTCCTCCTGTGCTGAAATTAGCACTAACTAGATACCTTCTGTTAGTTATCAATGATATATCTTGTATATTCATTTGGGGGTTCTTTTTGAAGTATTTCTTATCAATGCATTTTACTGCAATTATAGTTCTCTCCGCTTTAATTTTTTAAAAAATCTGATTTGCATTTCATTTGTCATTTCATCCTGACAAAATCCCATTTATTTAGACTTAGATTGCCATGAACTATGATAAACAGTTCAAAATAAATCCACTTAGCTAAGTTATTTTACTACATGAATGCAATTCGGACGTTTTTTAAAGCAGCCTTAAAGAAAATGCTATAACTGCTCATTACAACAGCAGTCGACAATAAGCAGGGAAATTTTTCTAAAAGCAGAGCTTCAGAGTGAGGTCATGTTTGCCAATATTCTGCTTGAATCTGGGAAAGAAACCTTACAGAACTTTCTATTGATAATTTCCTTTCCACGGTGATTGATGGTGACCTTTCTGCCAATGTATGAGATACCATTTGCAGACCAGAGATTTCTTCCCTCAACATCCTACAGTAGGTTAATAATAATATTTTCATGTGCATTAAACACAAAGTACCCAACTACAGCATCCAGTTATATTTCACTTTTCTAGCTCCAAACTGTTTTTCCATCTTATAACATATTCAATTCAATATTTTTTTTTCCCCCCAAGGGAATTCATGATGCTAATGAACACTTACAAAATAAAAACCACAGATTAAGTGTTCCCTCATCCTACCAATAAATGACAGCTTCAAGTCACTGGTTCAGCATCCTGCACATCACTAAGGGATTATTCCAACTGAGACTATGTGGATATGTTACAGACTATTAGACTTCACAAAATACACATAATAGACCATCATGTTTAAAGACAATAGAACATCATGCATAACCTTTGCTTTGTCTACACGTGCCAGCTGACCCAGGATAACTGATGACTTCCAAACCTATAGAGCAGACAAGCATACTCTTATTTTAGGAGCTGAGATTACCAAATGATCTGAAAAATTTGTATAACTACATGTTTCCCAGAAAGAAAACTGTATTATCAGAGGAAGCAGCCTCCGGCATTGTTACGCTGTAACAGACTATCACTTGAAATTTGTCTCTATTCAAAATATTCTTAAAATCTCCTACTTCAGAAAACAGGTTGAAATTATACTCTCTTCTTCCAAGTCTTATGAAAATTGATCTTTAAATAAGAAAGTACATACTGTTTTCTCTAAGCATCTTGCCCTTCACACAAATGACATCATTTGCAACAGGTCTGCATTGCTGGAGCACTGTAATAAAACTCCTCTGAGCCTTTATTGAATATTTGGAGTTTATTAGAAGTGTTAAGAAATGGACTGCTTCATAATAAAAATATGATTTCTTTATCTCATCCCTTTCTGACAACTTAGGATGCAAAGAACATAGTGTTCTGCAATAATCCCTTTTTCTGTGCTATGCAAACTTGCCAACGCATATGTAGATTCGCTACTTTCCCTTTGACATCTCATACCGATAAATGGACATGATTTTTTTCTGCAATTACTGTTTTTACAACTGTGGTTGTATTTGACATTTACTTCAAAGCCAGGGGCACTCACAGCCACCCTCTTCCATCTTAGCTAGTCACAAAGCCCTGAACTGAAGGAGTTGACATGTAGCTTAGGAAAGATTGAATTAATGTATACAAGAACCACCTGCTTTGTGTCTCCAGATCTCTCTACTTACATCTGAGCCCCCGGCAACATTGCTTATCTTCAAAACTATCTATTCCCTTTGCTACCAAAACCCTCAGTAAAACACATCAGTGGTCTGAAACCAAGGAATAATAACTATTTGCATTATTAATGTATATCTCATCCATTTCTATTGCCATCAACATGTGAAAACTTCTACCTTTTTTTTCCCCTTTTTCCCTTTGCAAGACCATGTATTTCCTAGGAGTGCGAACACTGCCAAATTTAAGGTAAAAATACTAAAAAATAGATGAACATATAATATAATGGAACAGCCATGGGGATGAGTTAAAAATATATTTATAATTTATTTATATTTTATGAGCAGGAATATTTTGTTATTTGCTTTGGGGATGAGGACAAGCACTTTACTTGATGCCTCTTAAAGTCAGCACACATTAAACAGACAGAGACTGAACGAGCTCCTGCACTCACGCTCCATCCCTTGAGTTTGTAGTTCCATCGGTTTTACTTCTACTGATGTTTACTCCAGGTAACAACATTTCAAACTTCTAAAACAAAATAGCACACATATCTTGTTAACGAACTATGCATCTTCCAGTCTAATTCTGAAAACTAAAATTTCCTTTAATACTGATGATTTCTTGGAATTCAGATGCACAGAGGTCTCAGTTTAGGTTTCATGTATGGCAATCCTGCAGGGAAGGTCTGCTCAGAGGCTCCACATGTTAATGGTAATTTTTGGAATTCCCATTCCAAAGTGAAAATCTGAGTACTACGGCTTCACCCCAAAGTGATTTTTTTTTTTTCTTTTTTAGTAGATTTAGTAGTTTTCTTAGTAGACTTTTTCTTTAATTCTTTTCTTATTTCTCTGTCTTTTGTTTTCCCTCTTTATTTGCAGTGCTGCGGCTGCACAGCCTAGCGTGTTCACTAAGAAACGTTCCACTGCTCTGCAGAGCCCACTTTCAGACACGAGGGTCACGTAGCAGTGTGGGTATATCTTTCTCCTGTACTGAAAAAAGTGTCAGGACATAACTGAAAGCAGAGGATCTGTCACTAATCCCCGTTTTTTACACTGCCTGTCAGAGAAAGTCTGACTTTGTGCCAAGTTTCCTGAGTGAGGTATAGGAGTAAAACACAGGTGTATAGGAATAATCACCACTCAAGAGATCAATCTCACAGCTGAGAAACGCTCTGATGGGAAACAACTGGTTGAATATGAACCCATTAAAGACACCACTGGCAAGACCAAATTTCATAGCACACGTTCATGCCACAGCTGTACCACCGTGGCTGTTAACCTTCAATTTTAAAGAGAAACTCTGCTGAGATGACCATCCTATTTGTCCGTACTGTCAAGCAGCCACACAGACTACACATATACTGTCTAAAATATCGCTGGTTTATATAAAGGTTTCCAGTACTTTAAGAACCTTTTTCCTGAGTACCGAATCACCAATAAAGAACCAGAATAGGATGGTTACTTGACACCAAAATAAAATAATCTCTGCGGTCCTTCACATGTTGTGCTGCACATCATTGCAGGCAGCAACACATAAGTGCCTAAAAAACCCCAGCATTATGCACCAAACATTTTGACCAAAAAAATGACAACTTCAGCCACTACCTAAGACATCTTTGAGAGAAGTTAAGCAGTAACTCAAAAACAACTGATGGATGCTTTTGTAGAAAAACTTATCGTGATACTTAAAACTAGGCTAGATCTCACCTGAATTCTTCTCTAAAGTAAGGGTTGCTTTGCACATGGGACTGGACTGCACACTGAACCCAAGGATGTAATAAAGAGAAGAATCTTTTTTTTCCTGAAAGCCTCTTCAGTGTAAATTCCTTGTCTTGGACGAAAGACTACTGTAGCAAATTGTAAACTTGCAAGAATATGTCATAGCAAATAAAGCCCAATTTGTTGTAAGAGCTATCAGGGAAAGCAAGCATGAATATGATTGCAAATGCAGATGTGACGTGAGACAGGCCACAACTGTCAGACCTTCTGGTGGAATTACCACCACTACTACGTTCTCGTACAATACAAACAAGAAATGTACTTTAAATCAAGCTCACTTAGAACAACTAGATGAGAAAGAATGAAAACAGAGGTTGAAACAAGTCTTGCAGCCTTCTCCAACTGCTCTTCTTTCTGAATGTCTCCCTTTTGTATCACCTTTCTGAGTGACAACAGACTTGGTCCACTCCCATCCGAGCTACAGGGGCTGGCTGAATTTCTCCTCCCTTCTCCAGCAGCGTTTGGTTCAATGAGGTGCCCCTCTGCCTGCTCCCCGTTGCAGGAGGCAAATCTCCAGCTTGAACCCCTTTCTTGTTCAGAGGAGTAATCTTGCTCAGCCCCTTAAAGGACTCCACATTGCTACCCAGCTAAATCTTCGTATTAGAGCTGTGTACCAGGACTGCTTTAAGATCTCATGACCCCATAATAAAACCAGCTATCCTCAACCACCTCTGTCGTACTGGTGAATTCACTGTAGAACTGGCATCTTGGCTAACAGCACTCCTGTTTTTGAATCTGAAAATTACATTATGAAATTTTAAATTCGTGCAACCCCAGTTTCTGTCCGAGACCTGCATATACCACTTTGTGATATGAATATAGTACAAGACTTCATTTTCTTGAAAAACACAGTTTTTTCATTTAGTAATAAGTTATAAAGACTCTGAGTCTCCTTCCCGTTTCCTTAATTTATGTTAAAATCTGCAACAAATACACTCATTTTCTCTCTCTAACTTCGTTCACAAGCATCATGAGCACATGGCATTGCAGTATTTTATGTGACTATCACACTAGAGCCTGAACATTGGACTTGGCTGCAGATGTAGGTGACTTAAGGAGGCAGAGGTCATGCAGTCCCCCGTTAAGGTTCTGAATGAAAATAAGATGTTTCCAAACAGTTTTACTTGAGAGCAATATCTGGCAGGCTGCTAGTTTTAACATCAGCATTATCTGACTGTGAAATAGCTGCCTTTCGCTTCACTTAAAAATTGCAGGAAAAAAAATGGGACGTTACATTGAAGAAAAAGTAACCTATCACCAGCGAACAATTTATGTAATAAATATGATTTTGTTGTCCCCGATTTCTTAAAATAAGACATATGCCTAGATTTAAGCCCTGAACTGGGTTGAACTTCATTCGATCCATTTATCAAATTTGGTAAGTTTCATGGTAAAAATCAAAGCAGAAAAAATGCCAAAGGAAGCAAGGCTGAGCTAAAAGTAAAGTTTGGACATAGTTACGTGCTGGTTTGCTCCCATGGGCAGCATGAATTGTGGTAGAGCAGTATCACTTCATGCCCTTTTCACCCACATATTCCCTATACTCAAGCAGTCAATCAAGTGTGGTGTCTTAACATATTTCAGGAAGAACTGATTCTTGATATTATGCGTATTTCTACTTTCAACTTCTATTCTGTCAACTCCCTATGAGAAGGAGAACAGGCAAAAAGGTGGACATAGAAATTGTTTTTACTATCGACACAGAAAATAGTAGTGTATAGAAGATAAGCTCTCCTAGTATGTTATGAAAGAATTTGGTGCAGACAGAAACATTAAACAGCTTCAAGTAACACCTTTTGTGATAGTTTTGCTGCAGAGTTACAAACGGCATACAGTCAACAAAAAAGCCCAAGACAACAGAAGTCGTAGTGCAGTTCAGTGTGCACCAGGATAAGATGCCTAAATGAGCATCCCTATGAAAGAAAAATTAGCTCAAGTGTGAGACTGCTTCTGGTTTTAATTCTGATTTTGTTACAGGTCTCTAAAGATCTGTCTCCCATTTATGCACAGGGCTGAAAGAACTACACTGTCAGATAGTGATTTATAAATCGAGGAAGCAGTGGGAGACTTCCTAAAGGTCAATTTTCCTGCAAGAAATATAACAGCAAAAGCAATTTTTTTCAATAAAATGAGAGAAGGGCTGGTCTTGCAGGATAAGGCATAGAATGAGGAGCTGGCAGATAAGGACTTTATTGCTATGCTCTTCATTTCTTGGAGCAGAATTTGGGAAGTTTTTGACACACAGTGCCAGAATTTTCCCTTGCAAGTATTAGCAGAACCCCAAAATGACTCGAGGTCTGGATGCCCTTAGTTTATTTATGCCTATCAAGACGCCGTGCCACCTGTAGACTCTCTGATAATATTAGACTAATGCTATAACTAATGCTATACAATTATTAAATAGTTCTTATCATGAAAATTGCTGCATCATTAAGACCTCTGTCAAAATACGATCACCTTTACTGAGAAGACCTCCACTGCGTTTCTCCCAGACCAGAGACAGAAGTCAGTTTTATTTCTTAATAGGTAATGAGAAGTCAAAAGAGCTATGAAAGGTCTAGGGAAAAAAAAAACAACAAACACAAACAAACTGGGAATTTATGGAGGCAGAAACAAAAATCCAAGAATTTGGCAACTATTCATAGTAAGATGGTAGCAGAGCTAACTTACGTGCTGCAGGCTCCCAGGTCTATGCACAGACTAAATAAAGCATGGCAATGCTCCAAACCTGGAAGGTACCTATTGGAAAAATGTGAACCACCCGTGCAGTTCAATGGGAACTTTTTGGTGTAGAATTACTCGATGTCCAAGTATTTAGAAAATTAAAGCTTCAATTATTTTGCTATTATTACTAAGGTCAGTCCATTATGATGTATTTTGCAATTAAACATGTATGCCTTTAATGCACTTTCCATAGTATGACCTGCAGTAATCTCTACCGTGTATGCTTGACACCCAGAGTGGGTAAACAACTGAAATCTAGTAAAATACACCTAGACTGAATCTATCCTGGGGTATTTTTTATGGGGAAAATGGCCTTATTTTGCTTGCTTTCCTAGGCAGAACAGGAACTACACAGGATAACAGAGGGAGAGATATAACCAAAAAAAGAAGAGAACTTTGACTCAGTATGCATATAATTTTACACTTTGTTTTTAATAAATGTTTAAAAAATTGTTTTACTTAAATATTGCTTTGCTGAATCTAGTTTTATATTTCTTTCCTGTATATCCACACAATGAACTGCAACAAATACCGTTGCCCACTCACACAGCCAGAATTAGTGGAAAGCTAAATATAAAGTACATAGCAAGCAGGGGAAAATGCAGTTAATCCCTTCTTCTAAAACAAGGCTCAATGATACTAAATTAGAATGTATAAGCAAAACTAGTGAAAAACAAAATTGTTTAGAAACTAATCAAAATACTTAGTCGTAACTGTAACTGCATTAAGTCTTCAAAGTACATGCCTAGGGAAGCCTTGCCTTAAAAAAAGACTGGAGAGAACGTATTAAGAAAAAAGTAAATCTCATATATTAAATTATTTTTTAAAATGGGTGATGCATTACTCAAACTTCTTCTCCAATTTCACAGAATCATAGAATGGTTGGGTTGGAAGGGACATTTAAAGATTTAGTCACCTTCCACTAGGCCAGGTTGCTCAACGCCCCATCAGCCTGGCCTTGAACGCTGTCAATGATGAGGCATCCACAGCTTCTCTGGGCAACCAGTTCTGGTGTCTCATCACCCTCACCCTAAAAAAAGTTCTTCCTTATGTCCAATCTAAACCTACCCTCTTTCAGTTGAAAACCATTGCCCCTTGTTCTGTCACTACAGGCCTTGGTCAAAAATCTCTCCCCATCTTTCTTATAAGCCCCCTTTAAGAACTGAAAGACCGCAATAAGGTCCCCCTGGAGCCTTCTGTTCTCCAGGCTGAACAACCTCAACTTTCTTGGCAGGAGAGGTGCTCCAGCCCTCTGACCTTTTTTATGGCCCTCCCCTGAACCTGCTCTAACAGGTCCATGTCCGTGTTATGCTGGTACCCCCCGAGCTGGATGCAGCACTGCAGGTGGGGTCTCACCAGGGCAGAGCAGAGAAGGAGAATCGCCTCCCTCAAACTGCCAGGCACGCTGCTTTGGATGTAGCCCAGGATACAGCTGGCTTTCTGGGCACAACTGCCCAATTTCATACTCTAATGGGTATTCTTATTTTCTAGTTTTACATGCAACACCATGTATTTCGATTTGGTAAAAAAGACATTGCAAAATTCTTTTTATTAAATTCTCTATGAACAAAAACATGCATAATATTTCATTTAAAGAGAGCAGTTGTTAAAATACTGATAGCTATTACTAATGGGGAAAAAAAGTCTTAAAAAAAATCTCCCTGTGATTATTAATGCCTGTTAATCAATTTGATTCATATTTTCAAAAACACTTGTGCTAGCCATCATGTACAGATTCATTGCCAATTTGGAATATAAAGTCAGTCAAATTCAAATAGATTTTTGCAATTAACAGCAAAGAAAATTAATCATCCCAATATATATAATCTTCAATACCATTCCAAAACGTGGAGACACTCCTAATTTCCTAATTCTTCTCTTACTAATGTTTTTTAACTCATGACACTGCAACCCCCAACCTAAAGTGGCCCGTAAGGGAGAAGGTGTCAAGACATGAAAACAAGTTTTCCATAATATCATCAGCAGGCAAATGCCACAGCATCTAAAATTAAGAATAATCTGACATTTCTGAATTAAAATCAGATCACTGCTTGTTTTCCAGATGATAGGACTTCCCAGATTGCTTCTCCTATCTGCTGTATGCTGATCCCATGTACCGAAGTGTCTTGCTAAGGTCCTGACCAGATGAGATGTGCTATGCAGGGTATTCTGCAGGCATTACACCAAGTTAAAATCAGCTTGAAAGGTTACAGTCAAGAAAGCATGTATATCTTAACCGGCACAAACTTCTTTTTAAGCTTCTGTGCATCACAGAATAAAATGAAAGTAAAGTTTGTAGCTAAAGCCTCATCATGAATACCTTAAAATGAAATACATGATTTGAAACTGGTGATTGTTCTTATGGTAGGTTGACAAGTATAATTAAAAAACTTCCTTGTAAGCCTGAAAGGTCTTGACTATTTCCCTGCCTAGTGATGAAATGACTGGAAAAACATTATCAGCTTCTGCAGATTTTTACATTTCTGTTAAAATAAGCAACTACTGTGCTCCTCTTGTGCTGAAAGAAATCTCTTATAAATCTGCATCGTAACTCGGTTAAATTTGCAAGTTCTTATGGATCTGCTGTTGGTCATAAATTTGGCTCAAAAGGAGTACCATCCATTAAATCATATTAAGGTGGCAATATATGGGGCTTCCAACTTAATTTGCTCTGAATCACCAAAGTGAAAACCAGGAGCTGCTGCTCTAAGTGCTGTGCTGGGCAGCGTGCAAGGAGAGCTGTGATTCAATTTGACCAGGGAAAGAAAATAAGACTTTTTTCTTTCTTTTGCTTCTTTCATTTTTTTGCCACTTTGGAACAGCTTTGAGGCCACAAGCACACCAACATTTTGGAATCCAAACCTCTTTGTTGCATTTCTATCTCACATTATTTGATCAAATAATGATAATTTTATTATAATAAAAATACAGAATGAAATTGCTAAATTATCAGGATTCATTTCCAAACTTTTCAGAAACATCTGGAAGTTTGATTTATTTCAAGTTCATATCTTTTACTGTTTACTTTTTTGATCTGAAATGCAAGCAGACTGATTTTTATTTTATTTGCCAGGGATCTGAATTTAAAATGAACTTTTCTTCCTGTGATTTACCCTTTTCTTAAAGCAGAATTACCATCTGTGATTTTTTTCTGCTTCACATAAGATTTCAGATATTATAACAAATGAAAACATTCAATTGATTTTTTGTTCCCTCCAAATGAAACAACATACATCGTTTTTCATGTGACTTTCCCTTTTTTCTGTTCAGTATTTCTTCTTCTTGAAGCTTTGGGAATGGAATTTTGCGACTAAAGTTATACTGCAGACTACTAGCTCGTGTTTCTAACAGCCTTTGTCATTGAGGAGGACAGCAAAAATTTTCACCTCAGGATAATCTGGAAAATAGAATTAAAGACCTACAAAAAATTCTAGGGAACAGAGGTCAGATAAATGCCAGTATTATGAATGGCCAAGTAAACAGATTGGGGAGAGGGAGATGAGGAAACAGTGGATACTTAATTATGGATTGTAATGAAACATTAAAATTATTTCTGACGTGAAGAGTGATACAGCTTGTTTGCTGTGGCTGATGAATGCCACCAGTTTTGGTTCAGTTTCACTTTGCTCAAGGGCTTTGAGAAAATTTCAGCATCTAAAACCACAGCAATAATGTCATTATGGCCCTTTTCTATTTTTGAGTTGGAAAATCACTAGGGTATATAATAAAATTCAGCAAACAAAGAGGTAAGAAGGTGACCTAGAGACAATAATTCGAGAAACAAATAATTGAAAAGCATTGTATTAACAGCATTTGCAGCGCATGCATTAGTTAAATAAACTCATTTTATTTAAGACTTGATTATAACCCCTAATTATTATGCAATTTATGTATTCAGCACAAGAATTTATAAGCTAATTTCCTGACGTTATTTTTAAGTCTTTGTACTGAGATCACATGAGTTCGTTCCCCCACAGATTCACAATTAGGGAAGAAAATCTTTATTTCATGGCGAGCCTATTAAAGGTTTTCAGGAAAAGAAAGTAAAATTATTCTAACTATTCTATTTTAAAAATACTAAACTAAATCAAGTAGAAATCCCTTTAACAGTCTGTTGCCAGTTTAGAACTTAAGTTCCATATTTCTGCCCTCTTCCCTGCATTGCTTTCCCATTCAGCCTTTGTCACATATCTCCAGCATACTTAAGCATATCTGAAATATCATATACATAAGCCAACTCTAAGCAAAAATACCAAGTCCTGGCACTGTACAAGGTCTCAATAATACAAGGACCTTTTTCTTTCTTTCTGGCATTTCTGAATTTGTATCGAGTTTTGAACATTTTCTTTAATTATCAACAGTACATACATCAGATTTTGACAAAGATGGTAAGTGTACCTTACAGGATTTATGAACTACTCTATATGAAATGTTTGTAGAATTCAGTGCAAAGCTTAAGCAAGCAATACAGAAGTTTTAATCAAACACATTATTAATTTTATACATTTGCAAAGCAGCTAGTTAGAGCATATTTTCGTCCCTTAAGGATTTGCTTATTGCAGAGTAACCAAAATATTCATGATACTTAATTACTTTCTGGAGGAAAAAAAAAAAGAAAAAAAGGTTCTTCCTTTGAAATTTTCATGCATTTCAATATTTCTTTAGGGCTTTCTTACATCTTCCTGATACTCTAGATTGTTCCATTTAGTGAAAAGCCAAAATCCAACACCAACATGCTTTCTTTGCAGTAAGTATATATGCTATTTTCAGCTTTGGAAGGAACAGAGATGGGAGTCAGGTCACAGGAATGAGGGAAAACAGTTCTAGGCCCATTTAAAGCATTATTAGGCTATACTCTATATTCCATCTGCACTCATTCATCTGTACCTCTACTGTATGTTGGGGCATTAAACAAACAACATCTGAGCTAAGAGACTTGGGTACCTCTTTGGTGTCTACCCAAGCCGCAGAAGGTACTAAAATCCTGAGGTTGTGGGCCCCAGGGAGCCGGGAGTGCTTCACAAACTCAAAACCAGCAAGTTAAAATTACAGTGAATCCTTTATTCTTTTTTTCTTTCCTTTTTGGTGTTTTTTTTTTGTTGTTGTTGTTGGTTTTGTTTGTTTTTTTTTTTTTTTGTTGGGGGGGTAATATATGACTTTAATATAAATTTAATTTTGTATGCATTGAATGGTAAATCATAATGGTGTACCATAATCAAATGTTATTATGAAGAATGAGTTGCCCCTAATCTGTGTAATAGAACCACTTCTCTTGCTAATCCATCAAGCACTCTGCCAAGGACACTGCAGGGACACTAAAAGCACCAGTTTCACTGTGGCAGTATTTCTACTCAGCATGTATGCACTTGTTGGTATAAGGAAAGAATATAATTTGTTGTGACTAAGAGCTTTCATCGTCAGAAAAAAATATCACTACACAGCAAAGTTCTTTTCTATTGACCCATTTTTTTACCACCATTAATGTATGAAAGCTCGAAGGTTTGCAGGTATCCAGAGCTGGGCCCCAGCATAAGTTTCTCTCTGAACTTCAGTTCTTGACAGTTAAATCAAGAATGGAGGACTTAATTGCAATGCGACACTATACACGTCAGAGCAGAAACAACAGAAGTATACGGTCCACGGAAAGCACATCTTGTCAATCAGGTTGTCAGAATATTTTGAAAATCTTTTTATTAGCCAGCATCGAATTCTTTCAAAAATTCATTGAGATCATTTTTTTTTCTCTTTGAACTCTGCAGGAATCATCTTCAAGCAATAAAATCATACTGCCTGCCAGAAAGGAAAAAAAAAGGTGTACTTCTATACCACTCATAGCATTGCAACATTTATGAAGCAGTTCGCTTCAGTTAAAGCTGCAGCATTCAGCTTTTTCATAAAGCATGATGAGGTTTTCCATAAATTGCAGCCACGTCTCTCCTACAGGGATATGAATAAAGTCTATTTCTGGAATATTCAGCAAGTGAATGCCGGGTGAAAATATCACTTGTGTCTTCAAAGACTAAATTAGCAAGTTTCTTTATCCTGGTTTCCATAGTTTTGTCCACAGGCTTTTTTTCTCCTCCAAATTTTATTTTTGCACAGTCACACACTAATCATGTAAACTAAACTGACCTGCATACAGCCTCAGTACATTTTTTGTACATGTACATAAACACACATGCAATAGAAATGCTATAAATACAAACACATAAAACTGTGTCTAAAAATAGGAACAGCAATAAACACATTTTATAGCAAAATGTGGAAGCTGAGACAAAAAATATTAGCTTCCTCAAATGAATAACAAGATGGTCTGGGTGAAGGAATAAGACCATTAAATCTTGCAAATGCACAATTCTCTCTGCCTTGGTCACTTTGATTTAGCTGGCAGAAACAGAAATCTCTGCTGCAATGTGACAACCACAGGTAATACTAATAGGAGTAATTGTTCACCAACAGTTCATTATGTGGTAAAATCCTATTTCTCTGAGGAGATCAAATCTCCATTAGTCTCATGCTTTGTTTTTACTTGACATTACAAAAGAATGCTTGTGGACAAGGTGGGCATAAATAATTCCAAAATTATTTTGCAGAAGAATATAAAAGAATATACATACTCGGGAGCCAAACGCCCTCTTCCTACAACTTCATGCACTTCATACTAGCTAACAGCCAGGAGCTCGAGTGTACGTTGGTTCAGAATAATAGTCAGCAGTGTGTTTAAGTCAGTGATCCAAATACTGCTAATGCTGAAGCAAATGAACTATCGTCTTCCACAGGAAATTCAAATTTTTAAAATCACTTGTTTTGACAAGGCCTGAGGCTGTTAAAATTCCATGTGTGTTTTCTCCCTTGAAATGATATATGAAACCTTCAGTTGATAGGGTGTTCTATTATTAAGCCATGCGAAGAGGCATTGGTAATTATTACCAATTTTATTTTAGGCATCAGTACAGAAAAGTAGCTGTAAGAAGTTCTTTTCAAGCAGTTCTCCCAGACTGATGTCCTACAGATAAAATATAACCATCTTCCCAAAGAAAATGTGTGGGTTTTCAATACCACAAAAGGTCAACCACTGGCAAAATTAAGTTCTTAGAAGTTCTGGTGTTCTCTAGTGGAAAAAAACCCCACTAAATAATAATAGCATAATGAAGTTAGCTTGGCAACAAGCTTCCAGAAAAGAACCGACTCACTAAAGAAAATGTTAAAGAGAAAAATCATTCAAATCTCCGAGATGAAAATGCTGACAGTAAACACTCTCAGGGTGCTCAGGAAAAATGTGAATTAAAATACATAAGAAGCTATTACATTTTGTCATAGCTGAGACGAAAATTAGGAATCCTAGCAGTACTGGAAAGCTTCCACATAATAGCTACAGAACTTTATTTAATAATGAGGAATAATTCTAGATGTTTTAACCCCACAGGATCAGATCCTTGGCTGAACAAAAGAACTGAATGGAAAGCAGCTTTCTTGCAACATCTTTAAGGCAAACTGTTCTGGTTTTCACATTTCCACAAGAGAAACAGCTAGGATATGTTGGTCTCTGTGTCCAATAAAGCCAGACGCTAGCCTCGTCAAAGAAACATAAACCACACTCCAAACCTGGACCTGCAAAGGCCATGCATGCACAATTTTTGACATATGCAAACAGCATCACTTTTCTCTTGCTGCCTGGACATCCTTACATGCCTGTTGCGATTCAGTACACCATCAGTGCAACAAGACCAAAAATTTCTGTGATGAGAGAGAACAGAGCTAGGCAGGCCACCGCTGGCTCCCTTCTGTTGCACTGCATGATTTATTTATATATACTAATAAACTCTATTTGTAATAGTACGCATGCCAAAATTCAGGGACAAGAAGAAAAATACACACACGTAACTGTAAATACCACAACTTGTCCCAATGTGCTCAAGTAAATCCCCGTTATTTTCATATCAATGTGTTGATCAGTAGGACAAGACCCGGATACAAACACATACTGGTTTGGGTTTGGGTGGGTTTTTTTTGAAAGAAAGATCATGTCGCCACATTTCAAACCAAGATGATGCCATATATTTTAACCAGATTAAATCAAATGCTGAGAAGCTAAACCACTGCTGAAAATTTTAAATACACATTCTTTTAAAAGAAAAGATGACACAAGTAGAAAACTGTTATCTACCAAAGTTTCCTGTGTTGATCTTGCACCTTGTTAAGACCTTAACTAAGGCAACAGATTCAGGGCTCCCATTCTAGTAAAGCTATTTAGCTTTCACAATTTGTTTTCCCTTTCCTTTTCATAACCCTGTGTCCTTCATCTCGCCTTAAATTCTAAATAGAAATAATGTTATGACTGAAGAAAAAGTACAGTGCACATAAGAGGCCTTTGCAGGTATTTATACGCAAGTTACCTAGAAGACAGAGTTGGGCTGGAAACACGCAGTGAAACCTGCCTCTGATTCATGGGTTGACCTTGGGAAGTTACAAAACAATGGTGACACTCGTCACACCTGCCCTGACTTGGCATTTCTTTTTCATGTTAAGATTGGCCCTGCTCTAAGTGGGGTCCAGACCAGATGATGGCACAGGTTCAGTCCAGCTACGTGGTATTGATTCCATACTGTACTGTTTAGTGCTTTTCAACTTCTTTACTTCTTTAAAACTTTCACAGCTCACTCACAATACTCCTTTCAACCAAAGTAAACAAAACCAACTTATTCAAAGTATCACAATAAATTTACAATAAAGGTGGAGGACAAAGCCAGCTGTTCTGAGACCTGGAACGTCAAGCCTATGTCAGAAATGCATTTATTCTTTCTCACTCCACTTTGCTTTAGTGCCTCCACCTTCAATCCAAATGTTGTATTTGGAAACCATGGGTTTGTGGTATTTAAGTGCATTTGCAAAGCACTTCAAAAGTGAAATGTAACTCGTAGAAATGATTTCATAAGTTAAAAATATCTATTCAAATTTTAATACATGGCATTTTTCATTTGTCTTTATTCCTGTAAATATTTGTTCCAAAATATGCAGCAACTGCTAAATGAAAGATGTTACAGTGCAGTCTCTACACAACATACAGAAGAAACTAGAAACAGTACAAATACTGAAAAAAGCCTTTCCATCTGTCATTGAGAACAAACTTCATACACAAGTAACAACTATACAGACATCCACACCCTCCCAGATCATTATGTGGATATCAAAATTGACTCCAATTCTGTATTTCCAGCCCTCTGGGACAAAGCAGAAACATCTGCCTTTATTTCAGCTGCCAGTCTAACAGTAAATTTTAAG
Source organism: Falco peregrinus (assembly GCF_023634155.1). NCBI lineage: Eukaryota > Metazoa > Chordata > Aves > Falconiformes > Falconidae > Falco > Falco peregrinus. The sequence continues at coordinate 5,517,983 of NC_073723.1, forward strand.
ATGAATCACGCTCTATGAATAATTAATACTGCTTTCTCAGATTTGTGATTATTAAGTCATTATTTGTTTATTTTCACTGATGATTACTCTGTTTTCCCTTCTCACATTTAGTCATGCAAGTCTAAAGGAAAATGAAGCTTCATCAGATAATTTGCAAATTCTGGTTAAAATTGAGCAGTCAGTTCTTAAGAGCTGTGTATTTTAAAAGATCTAGCTGAACACCGATCAAAGGATATTCTGCAACGGGGTTTCATATGCACAGAACCAGCCTGGTATTATAAAGTACTCCAGCAGTGGCAGGTCTTAACGTTGGTATGCTGAAGCCCAGAGAGAAGGGCATCAGTCATAAGACACAACTTTTAACGAGGATCACATACAGAAGGGACTGGGATAGGGATGAAGGAGGTTCTACTTCCTTAGGAAACTATTTCCTCTCTCTTTTGGGGAACAGAGGATCCGAGTCTGCAGGTCTCAAAGCAATGAGGGCAATCTTCCCACCAGCCATTCAAATCTCAGACGCTACAGAAAACTATCTGTCAGACTGGTGTTAAATCAGCACTGGGAAGTCTGGCAAGAAGCAAATCTGGAAAGAATTAGGTAGAAACAGTGCACAACGTAATTGAGGAAATAATCTGAAGGAAGACTTGACAGTGAGGGGAGAAAACTGTTTTCAGAGAGATCAACTCCTTAATTTGACTTATCCAACAGCTATACAAACACCAGAGCCAAACCCCAGTAGACAACTGGGAAGAGAGGAATGCACAAATCCTCCCTTGTAGCAGCCCTCATCTTAGGTCAATTAAAAGTCCTCCTTCCACTGCACTTGAGGAAGGAGAAGGAAAGCAGCGAGCTGCATGATGAGGAGGACATTAGGGATTTGACATCCCACCTGAAGTTCCTTTGAACCTTTATACTGAACTGGGCTTGGAAAAAACTAAGCATGGATTTGTGGATGCTCTACCTGCAATTAAAAATAAAGCCTCTTCCTAGATGTGGGTTTTTTTGGAATTCCAGGATCAGGAAGGTCTTTGGACAGAAATAATGCTGTGATGCTGAGGTGGATATTTGGAAGTCTTCACATTCAGAAGCCACTTCATTTCCAGACCAGTGGCAGCTAAAGAAAGTAACTAAAAAAGCATTGCTAAACAGCCAAATTACAAGCAAAAGGACTACTCTAATACACTGATGTGTAAATAAAGGTACTGGAAGTAATTCAATGTAGGAAAACATTTGCTTTGCTTATTAATCAGGGATATTGCCCGAGGCAAAATGTAGTCCCACAGTTTTAGTTTAATTTCAAAACTGGTGTGAAAAGCACACGGCATTAAACCCTGGATAGGAGGCACTGTTCTGACCAATCATTTTCTAATCTGTATCCACCATCAATCATTCCTAGTGCATTTGAAGCCAGTATCATGAGTCATTCACTGGTTAAACCGGGAGGCTGCAAGACTGAGCTTCCCACTATATTACTGTCTTGGTTTGTAGCCTGAGGCAAAGTAATGATCTTTTCTCAGTCTGTCTATATGTAATATGCACATTATGCTTCTCATAGGGATATGATTCGCTCACTGATGATAAAAAAACATTTCAGTGTTCTCAGAAAAATAGCGCCATAAATTCACAAGAGGTAAGCAACAGAGTGAAAACAACCACCTTCTTATACCAGTGCAGTTGGACAATTTGGAAGTTACAACAAACTTTCTACCTAGAGATACACCATTCTCCAGTATCAAGCTCTCCAAGAGTGTGGGGTTTGTTTTTTTTAAAACAAAAAAATTCCCAAAACTACAAAAAAACACCCCAGCTTCCAGTCTTATAATGTTGGCCGGAAGAGAAAAGTCTGAAGTTCATCCTGCCCTCAGAAAAAGACACCTGTTTGACTGTTTCAGGACTTCTAATCAGAAGCCAAAACAGATGAGGTCTTCCATGTCATCCCACGAGCCCTGACAGAGAACGGGAATGGCAAGACTTGAGTTTTGTCACTCTGAAGGACAACAGAAGCCAAGAAAAATGAAGGAGATGCTGGAGAGCATATTAGCACAAGCCAAACTGAAAGCTGACATGGGAGGAGTTCAGGGAAGGAACCAGATAAAATGGTGAAGAATAGGATTTTCTTCTGCAGTTAAACAGACTTGCTCATTTATTTTATTAAAATCCCACTGGAGCCTTGGTTGGTGATGCAGTAGCAGAGACTGATAATGATACCTTTCTTCAGCTATGCACAGTACGAAAGAGTAGCTCCAGCAGTTCTGCAGAGGAGAATTTTGCAACATTTTCCTCTGGGAACTAGTTAGGGACGAGTTATCAAAGAGGTTATCTGCTTATAGAGTCAAGTTTCTAGCTCGTATTTCACTTTGTTCATAGATGCAAAGCACAATACTCACATTAAACATCTTCATAGGCTTTGGCTCCCCCACATCATACCCACATTCTCCTTCCATATTTTTAAAAATCAGTTTGGGTTATTCATTGTATAGTCAGACTCATGAGTTATTGGTTGGAAAGGCAAGATTATTCTTTCATCTTCAACTTTTACCCCTTAGGAACAGATTTTATTTTAGAAGTTGCATCCATGGTTGAGGTATTCCCTTCAGAAGTGTCAAGGAATGTTCTGGAAGGAATCTGGTTGTATTGTTGTAATGTATTTTTGTATGTTGTATGTTGTAATGTAATTTTGTAATGTAATTTTGCAGAAACATGGTTTTCTGTGATGAAGTCTTAGCTTATTTCTCTATGTTTATGCTGAACATGATACAGAAAAAAAATCTGTGAATTTACAAAACAAATACATGTTTCCATGTAGTTGCTCAGACCTCTGTATGGAACAAGCCTGTAGGTGTATTTATGTAGCAAACAAATTACATGTGTGGGCACACAACAGTAACAGTACCTTTGATCACATCTTACCTACATTTCCAGCATGTCAACAGCACACAAGTCAGAATCTTGAACAAAGAGGAAGATTTTACACTGAGACCTAGTCACCTAATTGACAGCAACGACAAGGTTCATTTCCAGAGATGTTTTACCCTAAAGTATCCCAATTCAGATTTTGGTAACATAAATTATACTGGATCCCAAACACTGAAATGCTATAGAGAAAGAGATGCAGACAGGCAAGGCTGCCTATACTCTTAAATCCTTACAAACACTGAATGGCAGCCAGCCACAAGTAGGAAACCACAGCAAAAATGCCTTACAATTCTTTCAGAGATCCATGCGAGCTTTAAACAGACAATAAAACAAGTCAGTAGTTACACTGACCATACACTAGCAGCAAGTTACTAGTTACACATAAAATGCATTCACTTAACAAATAGGACTGGAATCACAAGTCAGCCTAGCTTGCAATTACGGAGACAGCATTAGCATCGACAAGACGCCTGAAATGAGCAAATTTAAAGGACAGGACAATTAAAATATTAGCCACTGCCTGAAGCTTTATTTGCAAAAGTGTTCTACACATTGCCATCATCAAAAATCTGCTGCTTCAGAGTGAAATGCAAAGATCTAGTACTTTGTTTTAATTTGAAATCTGGTTCTACAGCGTAGGCTCTGTATATACAATAAACTGAAGTCACAGATTAGCTCAAACAGATAAACTCAACTCTCCAGATACTGCTCTGTACCAGCCAAAAGAGTCCAGCTGAAATGATGAGATTCTCCAATGTACGTACAGTTTTGCACAGGTCTACACACATCTCTCAAAGCGACTCCATCTTTCTCTAGTAACAACCCTTGATATTTCAGTTGTTGCGAGGAGATTTAAACTGAGATCCCTAAACTGAAACTTCAGCTGTGTCAGGAACCGTTAATCCTTTTATATAGTAACCAGGAGCCAAATACATTTTGTGATGACAGACTGCAAATAAAAGGAACTTGAAAGCCCATCAAATGTGCTAGCGGCATTGTTACAAAATGCAGCATAGGTATATGAGGTCAGAACTAGGCCACATTTCCATATTTCATAAAATTTGCCAAGTTTCAAATTGAAGGCAATCACACCATAAATCTCAAAACACGGCAGTAAGAAGAAAAAAATCCCCCTTGGACAACAAACAAATGAAGAAAAGAATATACAAGTCTCAGATACAGCAGAAAGGCAAACAGATAAAACCTCTCTCACATTTTCCAAGAAGAGTAATTACAGTCAAGCATTTTTGTCTTCACTACAGATACAGCTTTGACATTTCCACTCTCTCATGGAAACGATTGTATTTAAAGTGAAAATATGAAACCAGTAAAAGGCAACTGTCAATTGCTGCATGCTTGTTGAATCCACATCAATAAAGGCCAGCGTGTCTACTTCACAATTACTTTTAACCTATCTCTGCACATGGAAGAGATCCAGGTGAGAATTTAATGAAAGTATTTTAGTAACTGACTTGCATTGAATTTTACAAGTTTACAGCAAAGTTGAATGTCAATAGATACCAAAATTTACCAGTCTTCAGCTTCATGCCGATGCATGACCATGCAGGAGCATTAGCCCATTAGACTCCAAAAAAGCTGCCTTTGGTTTTACTAACTAAAGTAACCAATGGTAAAAAAAGAAAAATAACCTTTGTTTCTCCCAAGAACATCGGGCTAATAAAGCAAATCAGGTAGTATGTGAACAGCTAACTTCAAGAAAGTCAGCTACAAGAACAAGACATCATAGTGATGCAAAATTGCAACGAAGGTACCACCATTCAAGTAATTAAAGCTAGTCTAAGCCCATATAAGATTTAAATAGTCTAGGAAAGCAAGAGAGAATGCAGCACAGGTAGCAAACCTGTGTGAGATTTCACAGGACTAGAGAGTACAAAAAGCATCAAGATTAATTAGAGAAGTTGAGGAAATCTCGAGTAAACAGCAGGATTTCCACAATACTCTAGTAGCTAGAACAGCAAAATCATGTATTTTCACACAAAATATCAACAATTGATTTTAACACTATTTTATCAGTCTGTGACCTGGAACTTTTTTTTCCCCCTCCCACAAACAACATGATTATCTCTACTGGATATGAAAGCTATAAATAAATAACTTACTAATTTGCAGTTAAGATCACGAATTATGAGTTTATGTGGTTTTTTATCATATTCTCCCCTTTCTCTTACTGTAGTCTAGCTGTTACAGAAAGAAACAAAAAATATCCTGGATTATTTTTTTTTTGAAAGAAAACTTTGTGCTACCATCAAAATCCCAGGAATTTCCAGTTCTCCCAGTTTATTAAATCCATCACTGGTCTGATGTTTATAAAATTTCTCCTTCACTAAGGAAGTGTGTATATATACACATCATGAAGTCAAGAACTCGGAATAAACTCTGCCATTCCAAACACTATGTGCGTATCTCGCCTACGAGCACCATCTCCCAAGTCAGGGTTAAGCCCCAGGTAGTGTCCTTCTTTTTCCAAGTCACGGGTATTCAAAGATAACAAATCACTACAAAGAAAAAAAATATCCCAGCACCCCAGGACCTGTAGCTATCAGGACCAGATACCAATGTAGGTTAAAGAGAGCTGGGATGGGCTAAGCCCTTTGTATGGTGACAGGACAGGTTCGGACAGCCTCTTCCTTAGCGCGTTCTCTCCCACATGAAGACTGGCTGTTCATGAAGGTTTCCTCCTGTGTAACTGAGCCTCTCTCCACCTGTCGTCCCTGTTCCTCATGGCCTTCCTCAGACTTGCTCCTGTGTTTCCTACGACAGTAAGCTAAATTAAGAGCTCATCACCTCAGCAGGGAGTAGGAGAAGCTGGGCTCCCTCCTGCCCTCCTCTTCCGCCTGCGCTGGCTCCTCACCACCTGAGCCAGCTGCTCCTTGCCCCAGCACCCACCGCCCCCATTACAAGGCACACAGATTCAATCTCCTAACCTCACCCCCTCCCCTCTGAAAAAAAAAAGATAAACTGCTATTTTTCTTTTTTCCTGGCTTTTTTTCCTGCCGTTTCAGTGAGCTGAATTGAGTCACTGTGCCATGAAGTGACAGAGCCAGAAACACGTGAGTTTCTTTCACGTAAGAGTGAGAGATGAGAGATAATGGGACTAAGCAACATCTGTCGGTTTTGACAGGAACAAGCCATTAATGTCTTGTCTTTTCATAAAGCCGTACCCGCCCTTTCTCTGTCATTCCCTTCAGCCAATGCCCATTTACCTAAATCTCATTCAATTACAAAAGAAAAATAATTGTAGAATTGAGATCTCTTCAGTTTCTCCAATTCTTTTGTGACAATCCTTCAATTTTTGGTTTATTTATGTATGAGATCCTGAGGACAGGCGCTGCCTATTAATGTGTGCTCACTCTGTGCTGCTGCCTGGCACGATTCTAGCAGACCGAACAATGGGCAAAGTCAAACACTGCCTATAGTGAAAGCTTGGAAAAGATGGTGTCAAAACCTGTTTTGGGTATGCAGAAAGAGTAGAATTAAAATAATTTCCTGATATAAAGGAAGTGGTTTTAAAAGGTAATGGTTTTAAAAGTTAATGGACTCCATGTGTCAGAAGATAACACCCTCCAGCAGCAAGACCTCGAAGAAATTCTTAGAGGAGAAGTACAATTGATTTCATTATACCTTGAGAAGAAAGTGTACCTATCCGTATTACTTTATTCGTACTTTTCCTATGCTACATAATGTTTGGTGAATACAAAGAGTTACATAGCAGCTTATTATTATTATTATTAAAAAATGATGACAGTGCCTGTGTCTCCCCAAGCAGCACAAAACTCCAGACTCGTATCCTCTGAAAAATCTTTTCATTTTTATAAGCCATCTGTCAACAGGCCATTTCTTCCCTACCTTTCCTTTGATCATACAGTCCTAATTTTCTCAATGTGGCAATTAATCTCTTTCTCCCCTGGTTTTTATATAAAGATATTAGAAAACCCTCTGAAGCCTCCACATTGTAGATCCAGCTAATATATGCAGCCGTGTATTCCTATAATTATCCCTTTTCCCCTCCTTTCTCTCTTCTCCCTTTCACATATCATCAACCATATCCTGTTTCAATAGGACCACACGGTCTTTTTGTGCTTGCTGAGTACCTATCGAGCGTGCTACAAGCTGTCCGGTAGCAGATATAATCAACATCACCCACAATTCTGTTCCTCAAATTACCAACAGAAATCTCCAGGCTCTTTTTGCTTTGGCAAACTACACGTCGATGCTCTGTCTTCCGTTCATGCAGTACGCTGCTAAGAAAATGAATGGTGTAGATGTCAGGCAGAACAGTGTGTATTTAAAATTCTTCCCTATTTCAGCAGATTGCCTTTTGCTTGCATTAGGTCTTATCCCCTTTAATAAAACAAAACTTTCCTAGAATAAATCTTTTGAAGAAAAGGTATTGAGATAGATTTGGGAAAATAAAATCATTCGCTTAAGGAGAAGTAGAACATTTAATGTGATTGGATACATCGTCCTTCCCTGAGCATTCATTTCATGCACAAAATCCTTTTGATGCTTTATACCTTTAGTGTCACAATAAAGAAATCTTCTTATTACTGAAGAACGATATGAGAGTAAACAGCAGCTGTGTGATAGCACTGGTGTAGCAGAACATATCCCCGCGAGGATTCTTGACCTTTCAGCCTCGGTTTTCAATGCTGCAGCTAAAAATATCTTTTCTCCACTGACAAACATTACAGCTACATGCCGCAGAATAGCAATGAGGAGCTTTATGCTCTAATGGCTTTACTATAAATAGAATCTCTTCAATGCTAAAAGCTCTTCATTAAAAGGATTAGTGACTACAACACACAACAGGAACAACTGATACCAAACCTCAGGCTTTGTAGCACAAAGCTACATTTTAAATTTACTAGATTTAAGATTTCCAAAGTAACTGCATGATTTGGTGAGTAAAGCAGAATGAAAAAGAACTCCCTCCTCCCCATGCAACATTTTGGCGAGCTGTCTTTGATATAAAATTAATAGTTTGAGGAATTGGCTTCCTAGTATTCTCATTTTCTCCAGTTCAATGCCAAATTGACTGTATAATGCAATGTCAAAATGAAGTACAAAGTCACAACAAAACTGATGTCAGTACTTCAGCATAATAAATGATCAGTTATCTGCTAGAGCAGAAAAATTTTCTCTCCTACCCGGTTTAAGATAGGGACGCAAATTCTCACAAGGCTAGGCTGCAGCTCTGCAATGTTCAGCTATATTGCGGTAAAAGTCACTCTTAGTGACTGAAATAGGAGGGTGACAAAATCAGGGATAATGGGGAGAGAAGCAGAATGGGAATCCTACCTACCGTTTCAGGGTAAACAATAAAGTCAGTGTTAGGAGGTTACTTTTGAGATACATTGGCAATCTACCATTAGACTGATGCTTCACAAATAGTATGCCAGGGGAAAAAGACCGGAGACAAGATGTGAATTCGGACAGAATTAAGGCATGTTTTTAAAGTCAGGAGTTATCCTAACATAGCAACAGTGAAAGACTGACTAGGAAGTCAGAAACTTTGAGGAAGAAGAGAAATATTACTTGCCAAACATAAGATAAATTAACCATTTAAATATATTAGAAATAACAATCTTGCTGAGTACCCTGTTAACAAAAGCCTGTCTGAAGCATTCAAAGATTTTTAAACTTCATTGATAAAAATCGTGGTTTCTGTGCAATCAATGAAATGCAATCCCCTGCAAGACTAATTGCATTTGAGGACACACAGTAAGCCTGCACATCTGCTGTGAAAGGGACCTATTTCATTCTCAGATGCAGTTTACTTGCTCCCATCTCAGCCTGGACTACCAAGCCATCTTTCAATGAACCATGCCTACAATTAGCAGTCCTTAAAATTGGCTTTACAAATGGGCTAGTGCGTATTACAAGTACTAGTCAGGTCTGGGCCCCTACAAGCCGGGCTTCAGCCTCTAACAAAAGGGCGAGACTTTGGCATGTATGTGAAAATGTTATTCAAAATGCTCCAAAACACAGCACCAAGAAAAAAAGTGATCAGAGAATACGTACTGGAAGACTAGAGGGTGTATCAAGCTTTCCAACCACTGAGGTTGTTAAAGAAAGGATCCTCTGTCTGTGGATCCATTCTATGTTATTAATTGACAAAACAGTGCACCATCTGATTGCCCATCAATGAACTCTAGTCATGGTCCTTTGACTTTTTTTTTTCCTGTGGTTCTGTAATCATGTTTTTGCTACAGCATTTTTAACTTGTTTGAATTAAAGAAAATGTGGTAAGGTAATTCAAGTATTTTTTTATAAAAGGCACAGTTTTGATTAGTTGGAACTAACAGCACGTTGAACTATATTATGGGTTTTCCTCTTTTATATTTGTTTATTGTTAAAGAACAGACATTTCATCAAACATAAACCAAATCTAGATTACCAAAATAACTAAGGATGGCTTTTTCCCCTCTGACATTTAGATAATGGCAAATTTTCATTCCCTGCAAAAATTGCTAACGTGCAGAACTACATATTTTTTTCATTTTAAATTAGAGGATTTGCTACTAACATGCCATATGCTGTGTGATATGTTTAACAGAATGTTACACTTCTAATTGCATACCAATCAAGAGCTCATATTTTCCAACAATTAGCAGGGTAAAGTATAAATTTCCTGGTGTCACTGGTGCTTTCAGGCATCCAACAGAGCCTACAATATTTTAATCCACACATCTTCAAAATCACAAACATGATTTGGCTTCAGTAAGAGACCTCCACACACAGAGGAGACTGAAAAGGAAAGGATGGGGACAGAGGAGAATGCAAGATGTGTTTCTACTGACAGCACCATCCTTTTAACATCCTAGGATTTCCCATAAAAGTTCTAAGATACTCAACCTCAGAAATGGGGTAGAGATCTCAGGTGAGATTTAATAGGGTGGGCTGGGGGGTTGGGCTTTTGGGGGGGGTGGGGGGTGGGATGGTAATCAATGTATATCTATTCATAATGCCTTGACATTCCATAATGAGGTTTCTCTGCTAAAAGGAGATGAAAGGAAGAAATATGGACCTTACAGGAGTTTATCTGAACATTTGAAAAACACCCAGTTTCACAGGTTAGCCCGAAAAACTAAATATTCCATATTCTTGCCAGTTATAGCTAGATTCCCAATGGGTATGGGAATGGAAAAATAAGGAAACACCTACACAGGTAGATCTCGGGAACTTCCTATTCTTAGGCAGAAGAAGGTATCCAACCCTGATCTTCACCACACAGCTTTAGAAAGTTTCAAAGATGTTTTATGCTGACATTAGCTTGCTTTTTATTTGTATCTATTAACTTACTTGCTGATATTCAAATTTCACTAACAAGTGATGAGTCTTCCCATCATATCATTTATTATTTATGATGGAGCAGGAGTGACCTACTTAATGAATAGCACGATGACTCGGATTCACTTTAATCCCTGTTTCCAAAATAGAAAGAATCCCAAATGACTTTTCACCCAGACATTATTACATACATGTATGTAATTAATGAGCAAAATATTTACTTGTGTTTATGTCAGTGTTTGGAAACTTTAATAAATTCACTTTGCCATCAGAATATGATGTAATGACAATCAAAGACCATCTAATCACTGCTTATAAAGGTAGTTTTTATTTGCTATTAATTGCCAGATACCACGTACTCAAATTTAATTTCTAGTGAAGTGCTCAGGGCAATTCCACTTTAGCACTGAAAATATTTGAACCCGCACTTACATCTCCTGTTTCTTCAGTCTTATCTCAGAGCTCAGAAAAGCCCTTCATATAGCCTCCTCTCTAGATTTTAGCACATCAGGAAAAGCATAGGAGCCATCACTACAGTATTTCAGTTTAAAGCTTCTTCCCAGAGGTAGTTCAAAGGCTTTATTACTGCCAGTTTGTGTATAATTAGTACTGTCCAACAGGACTAACCCAACTATATCCAAAAAAAATGGCATCCTGGGAATTTGCATGTTGTTAGCGTTAACTTTTATGAAAAATACCTGAACAATCAAAGGGTCACATTTGGAATCTGTCCAGCTGAGAAACGTCCACTATCCCATACAGAATTCAGTTAAGTTTCTAATTAGCAGAGCTAACTCTAATGTGTGATAACTGAAGGCACAGACAACCTGCTTCAAAAACCCAATGGACCAACATTTTAGTCAATATCTACAGACAACAAAATATGAATAAAATGTAGTTCCTGGGCTAAACGAAATCTCTGGTTTTCTGTAATGCTTTGTTCTGTTCATCTTTAAATGTAGACATGTAACAATTTTTTGCTGAGTTCACACCATCAAACTACCCAACTTGCTTTGACTAAGGCCTTGCTGATTCTGATGGCATGCGGTAAGGCAAACAAACAAACAAAGACCAAACTCCAGATGAAAGTTAGAGGTGAACACCATCTGTGGTATTTTACATAAATTAGGTAACACTCTGGATTATTACCAAGCTGCAGCACGAATGCAATACAGAAGATACTTTAAAGAAAGAAGGATTAAGAATGATGCTATACAGTGTGTCAGAGTTCTTCTTAATCTCACACAATACATTGCCTAAGAAACAATTTATTATAAGAACAGAAGGAAATCTGTGAAGGTTAACTCTGCATGATGATCAAGTAGTTGAATTCTTTCACTCTCTCAAAACAATGGAAGAATTTCATTGTCTGCCACCATGCCTTTTGAAGAACAGCTTCCAGATTATGATCACCAACCTCTATTCCAAGCTGCCTCCTCTATCAGGCATGTATCGCTACATGTCACAGTCCTGGTCTGCCTCTGCTCATTTTTACTTGACTGAACAACGCACAGCTTTCTGAACAGATCTGTACCAAAACTATGTACTGTGACAGCCAGAAACCCAAAACAATTTTTTACAAGCAAACAGTCCTGTACTGTCTCATTTTCATTCCTTACCTTGCATCACTCTAGCATATTTTTTACCTTTGTGTATTACCTATTGCTTTTGCAGAGATTTCTGAGTATTACTGGCTCCAAGGAACTGAACAAACTGCACTATGACCTCCCCAAAAGACAGTAATTGAAAGGGAATATCCAGGTATTTAAGTAACAAACTGGGGTGGGCTGACCTTGGTCAGCTGCCAGGTGCCCACCCATTTGCTCACTCAGTCCACCTCCACAACAGGACAGGGGAATAAAAAGGATAAAAAAGCTCATGGGTCAAGATAATGGCCCTCCCCGGGCTGCAGGCTGGGGCTCTGCCCCGGCGGGGGCTCGCCAGGGCTGCAGGGGAGCCCTGCTCCGGGCCTGCGGCACCTCCTGCCCTCCTCCTGCTGCGGCCTGGGGCTGCCTCTGCTGCTGCTCCCCCCTCGGCTGCCTCCTCCTCTGCCTGGGCCGCCTGTGGCCCTTGCGGAAACCTGTTGCCCCCCTCCCCGGCGCCCCCGGCTTGGCTGAGGGGCTCAGCTGTGCCCTGCGGGGGGGCGCTGGGGCCGGCTGGGACCGGCTGGGGCCGGACCGGGGCAGCCCCGGCCTCGCCTCACAGAGGCTGCGCTGCAGCTCACGCCTGGGCACGGGCACCCCACAGATTTTGATTTCCGAGATTCTGCATGTGCATGTGGTGAAAAACATAATTATTGTGTAATAAAAACGAACGTTAGTTTGAAATTAATCTGTATATATCTGGGTTTCCTAAGAATTGTTGGATTTCCAGCTAGGAACACCAAGGGCTACTGCAAGAAACATCTTTGATTCTACATTCATAAGGACTATACAAGACCCCTGGATAGGCAAATGTCACTTTGTCACTTGGAATACAAGCCTAGATAGCACGAAAAAAAGCTGTTACATATCTGACTATTTAGTGATCGAGCTGCAGGGATTAATCAGTTTCTTATGAGATGGCTGCCCAGGCGCAGGCTTCATAGCCACAAGGGGATGGTTTTCTCAGTATCGGGGCGCATAATGGCAGGGAAGAACCTTTTCTTCAGACAGTATCTTCTATAGCAATGTCATCAGCACAGTCAGGGGCATGTCACAGACCTGGCCAATATGACAACATTCCAGCTGTTCAGAGTAATGACTCCCAAAGTCATGTGGAGTATCTTCTTTACTGTTTGCTAAGAAAGACTTCAAGCGATGGAAAAAATTAGTAACACAGGAATTTCACATCAGCGGACAAACTGTACTCCACTGGAAATACTATAGATGCTTCACAATATGACATTAATACTGCCAGAAATAAGGCCTGATACTCCTTTATGACACTATTGGTCGTGGTGCAAAGTATGTGAAACTGGAAATTTAATCAAAGTTAGCTTCTGAAAGTTTTGGTGGTTTAATTATTTTGTATTTACTCAGAGTGATTACATTATTATCCACCTTAAACATTCAAGATCCTGCTAGAGACAGGCTAGAGGAGACAGCAAACTTGCTGAACACTATGTTGTAGCCAGATTTTGACAAATTTCACGTTGGTCTTAATATACAAACTTTGATATGAGCCAGAAGGTTTAATTAACTGGATTTACTCCACCACTGCCTGTTTCAAAGCAATGTTTGTGAGAAAGGCAATGTTGGTTTTGATAGCCCACACCATGTTCTATGAAATACTAACTATTCACTTTATTTTTTGTGATTAATAAAGGACAATAGATAGTCTTGAAAATGAAAGCATAGATTTACTTTATTAAGGGAGATCATCAAGGATCCATGTCAGGAATAACGCTACTGAAGATCTAAGCTTGTGATACAGAACTAAGACAAAACCCACACTTTTATAACAGACTGACAAAGATAATTACCGGGTGGACAATAAAACACCACCCTGTGACTACTCTCTCGAAATGCGCAAAAGAAACAGCAAGAGTAAAAACAGGCAAACAGCAGAGGCTGAGAAAAGCTATTTAAACTAAAGAACAATATTGACATGAGACTGAAAGGGCTGGAAATGAGTCACAAATAAATTTAATCTTGAAATTCCCATTCACAGCAAGGTTCTCAGAAGGAGTTCAATAAGTTTACAAAAGGCTCTCCAAACAAAATTATATTGAGACACCTTCTGCAATATAATTCTGAATTAACATTAAAGATGTCTATTTCATGTTATGAGATAAATTTCAAACCATATGCAGACAACACAATTCACTGTCTACTAAGTACCCATAAACAGAACTAATTTCCTTCAAATAGAGCTTAACTGTTTAACAAAAGTAGTTCATAAATAGCAAATAGTGAGCACACTGCTGATTAGTATCTTCATTAGGAACAGATGTTCAGAAGCTCACTGGTTGCTCCAGCAAGTTATACAAAATTATAGTCACTTGGAAACCAGAAGAGGTCATTCTGCATCTTCAACAGGCAAAGTTCAGGATGTTCACTCCAACTGACAGCTGTTTACTGACCTTATTTTCATCTGACTCTCAAAAACTTAGATTACATTTCACACACTTTTTTCATTTTTTTTTTTGCTTGACTACCACTATTTGGCTATTTCATTAGTGAGAGAAACCGGCATGTTTTCTTTCTGGAAGGGAAGCATGTATGGGAAAAACTGTGATAGTAAAGAAGTGCTGCAGATATTGGGAATTAAATGCCATGGAGAAGTCCACTAGGCAGGACAGTGTGAACAGCCATCCTCATGGGGTCAGCTCCCATTTGGGCGGTTTATCGTGGGCCTAAATTCCTGGGCAGAATGAAGGAGCTACAAATATATCTCATTTCAAACAAGGGCTCTCAATCCAAGTGGCGTAACCTACAGGTGCAATGTCCCATTTGCCCAATGCCCAGTCTGATATATAAGGCAAAGCCCAAGCCAAGAAGCTCTGCCAGATCTGAGCTGGTGATCCCTCCACTCAGCAGTGCTCCAGCTGGAGTCTGGAACTTTTGTGCAGCATAAAACCAACTCTGCAACTTCATGTCCTGCTAAACCAAATTTACTAAATGCTCCCACAGCTGGGAGTGCTGTTGGAAGACAGACCTCCAACCAGAACCATCTGGGGCTGGTAGCACCCATTTCTGCTCTAAAGTTTCTGATTTATGGTCTCCAACACTTTTAATACCTGGGCTTTTCCTTTAGCTTGAACAACCTGATCCCATCGTTCACTCAGACAACTGACAGTTCACTGTTTATCAAAGCACAGAAATGTAATTATCCCCTAGCACTTCTTTTAATTATTGAGGATTGCTGCTGCTGCCTTTTTTTCTTTCCTCAAGTTTTCACATGAGGTAACCAATTATTTTTCTCTGTGTAATTCTAGACGCTGCTGAGACATTTTACCCTTTCTATATACTACTAACATGTTTAATTAAGATCCTTCCTTATTTCATCTCTTGTGTCTGGCCTTGACATAAAGGTTCTGTAACAGCCCTGTATATGTCTGGTATTATTGAGCCACAACTTTATATGATACTGTACAAAACGTAATGACTAACAGAAAACAACTTGAGTATCTTTTGGTGAAAGCCCTTTTCTACAAAGCCAGCCTACAGAATGGCTCCGCTTTTACACCCTAAGATGCATGAAAATAGCTCTTCTCTTTCTGTAACTTTTTCTAATGTATCCATAGGTAGTAATAAATGTTATTAAAGCAAACCTGAATTTCTGCTTAATAAGGAAACAGACACTAAAATAAAAGGTCTAAGTTCACCACTGAGTATGATGCAGTATCAATAAACACACAGGATCAGAGCTCAGGAAAGGTTTTCTGTTTGTCTGGCTTCCTTTGCACAATCAAACCAATTAATGATTCAAATCAATCAAATGAAATTAACCTCTTTCTGACCTAAACCTGTACACTTTCTTAAAAAAAACAAACACAAAACCCCCAAAACAAACAAACAACCCCTTCCCCCCCAAAAAAAAACAACCAAACACCAAAACCAAAACACTATGATTGCTTAATACAAAGGTCTGGGACACAAAATAAAAGCAGAAGTAAAATAAAGTTTTTGTCTGACCAAAAAGGCAATGGGGAGAAAGAATAGGCTAAGACAAATCACAGCATGAAGAAAAAAACCCTCTTATGCTAAAAATCAGACAATAGCTGCCAATTTTGAGTGAGAGACTAAAAAGGAGAAAAGGAGAGAACATGGAAGAGAGAGAACTTCAGTCAAAGCTTATGTTTCTTCATACAAATCTGTCTGTTCTGGTCTGTGCTTGTACTGTTGCGGCTTTGACAGTTGGAAGCTATTAATTTCAGTATTACAAGGCTTACTGAGGTGGATTTATGTTCTTTACAGTCATTAAGTCACTTCTGCTTCCTTGATGAAATAAAGAACTGCTTCAGAATGAACACTGAAAATTAAACCAGCGTTGTGTCTCTTCAAAACATCTGTTTGCTGGAGAACTTCTACTGATGATAGGTCATGCTGGTCTTAACTGATGAGTCAAAACACAAGGGGGTGTGGGAAGAACAAATGAAAATACTTGGAAAATTTTGCTTTTAGTAAAGTAAAAAAATAAAAGGAAAACTTTCCATTTAACTTGACTAATTACAAAGTTTAAACTACAATAGAGTACATTTGCACTTCTACCAGGAAGATGTAATGGTCCAGTCAAATGATACTCTTCATGAGTAAAAAAGTTTGATCCAAAGTACAATGTGGTCAGTGAAAGACTCCTTTCATTTACAACATTCATGGCATTCAGTTCCAAGCATATGCATTATTTTTTCAATTGAAATGAAACAAAAGCTGAAAAATGTCAGAAGCCAGATAAGGAAAGCTTAGCATATGCATTCTGGAATATCGTCTCCCCTCTTGCTTACTGCCCCCAACCAATTACACGTTGAACCTGTCCTACATAGGCTATTCAGAATATTCCTCCACTACAATTAGCATACTTTCCATCTCTCATTCTCTACACACTTAACTGTACAATTCGTTTAATTACTGGGCAATTAAAATCCTGCCTGATCAAAGCATCTTTCTTGCCTTTCTTGTTAATACATACATCTTCTGATCTTTTTTCCTTTTTTCTTTTTCTAATTGTCCACAAGCTTAATTGTCTTTGTCTAAATTTTTATTCAAATGTTATCTTCTGTGTCCATCAAAGTAATAGCAATTTATTTCTCTGCAGATTCAGTGCAGATTTCACTTTTCATCAACTGCTTTACAAGACAGTTTTTTTGTCTTTTCAATCTTCTCCCTTACAATTATCTTCACAGCTCTTTTTGAAAGTGTAACCCATTTTCATAATTATTTTGATAGCTTTTCATTTTTTAATTTGGATGTGCAATTAATCTATTATTCAATTTACTTCCAACAATACCTAGAAAATTAAGTACCCTCATAACTGTGTAACAATTTATCATCATTATGGTGTTCCTCAATCACCTGTTATGGCTTAACTGAAATGTCATAAGCAATATTCCTATAAAGAAGTAAACTATGCATAGCTTTTTCCCCCCCCTTTAAAAATACAATGTTTTTGTAAATGAAATATTGAAAACAAAGTCACTCACTCAACATAAAAAATATATATTAGGCATATGTGCCTGAATCAAGCTTGAATCAGTTAATTTTCCTGCTACCACAATGCCCTGTTCCCTTTTCTCCTTTTCCTATCTGACGAAACACCATCATTTGGTACTTTCCTCTCCACCAGTACTTCTGATGTTACGTTGTGTTGAAAACCTTAATGGTCTTTAAAAAAAATCAAGCCTGCATTTAACAACAGATAGCTCCCATTCAGAACTTACGCCAACATGTTCTTATGCCAACAGTCACCCTACTTCAGCATTGTTTTTCCCCTCCTTGAGACTTGGTCTTCTGATCAGTTCCTGGAGATCAGTCAACTCTTGATTTTGCTAAATTAAAGAAATGTGTCTCAGAGATACTGCAACTCAAAGCACGCAAGACTGTATTAGATGCCTAAGTAGTGAACACAGAACTCACCTGCCAGCTTTACTCAGCCTTTGAGAATTGATCTGATTTTATTCAGTGTAGCATCTCCATAGCATTAAGCCAGCAGTAAGTCTTCATTCCTTCATCACTACCAAAAATTTACTTTTTTCTATTCTGGTTTGATCTGAGCTCTTCGGTAAGAAGTTTCCTATGGGAGGTTTCATTAGAGGCTTGGCCAAACATCACATACACCTTTCTTCATAGCTGAATTACACTGGCAGCTCAGCATAACTCTTAATCAAATCCTTTCCAATCACTTCAGACAGCTGAATTTCTAGGGGACTTCTGCATTACTAGTCTCAGAACAGATAACCTTTTTTGCTGGACTACATTTCATCCATTTTATTTATGGTATTTTGGTTTTTGAGATTATCAAAAGATTATGAGAAATACAGAGAGATCTTTTTGACCAAGACCTGTAGTGACAGGACAAGGGGCAACAGTTTTAAACTTTAAGAGGGTGGGTTTAGATTGGACTAAGAAAGAAATTCTTTACAATGAGGGAAGTGAGACAGTGGAACAGGTTGTCCAGAGAAGCTGTGGATGCCCTGTCATCGAAAGCATTCAAGGTCAGGTTGGACGGGGCTATGAGCAACCTAATCTAGTGTTATTGATGTGCCTGCCCATGGCAGAGGTTTGGATTAGATGATCCTTGATGGTCCCTTCCAACCCAAACTATTCCATGCTTCTGTGTAGTAGCCTGATCTCTTCCTGGAGAGATGGTGGTGCTTGTCTTTGAGCCATCAGCATGTATCATTGGTTTAATTCTCCTCCTCCTCCTATCTGCTTTCCTTTTTTCTCTTTTTTTTAAGCAAAAACCTGTAACAATCCACATTGCTGAGACTGGTCCTAGACCAATGCTTAAGACAACTCCATTAGTATTTATCACTCCATTTTCCCTACTGCCTCTTTTCACTGCTTTGTTAAAAATGCTGGACCTGCAGCTTCAGCTACCAGTTCTTTCAGAAATTTGATATGAAGTAACCACCGGCACTTCACCCAACCTGTCTCAAGCTATCTGTCTTTACACAAGAGGTTTTGTTAATTTATTTTCACTTTAGGATGCTCTCTTTATTCTTAGCATCTTGTCTTTGAAATCACTACTGGTTCAGTTATGTCTAAAACTCTCTCTACAATTTATTCCTTTCAGTTTAGAGTAACCAAGGCTTTGGTAGGAATTAGAAACAACAGCTGATTCAAAACATATCACACAATAGCATGTTTTGACATGCGAGAACATTATTCGTGAGCCAGATGCCCTAGTTTTATCAAGTTAGTCCATTTTTTCAATGTACTACCCCAGTCCCTTAACACTTCCCAGTAACTAAAGCATGTTGCTTGTTTGACATTGCCAAAATATCCTCCAAAACAGCCTGCACACAAGCTGTTAAGATATGAAAGTGTTGCCACCTCTCCTGCATCTTAAATATAAAAATGAAAAACCTGAAGGTTTTTCTAAATGGTTGAGAAAGGTTGGTTACCTAGTAAAACCCATTTATCTCCAGATTGTTTCACGATTTCAGTCTTCCTACAAATCAGACTGTGATTTTCTACCTTACAGACAGCCTACTCTTGAGGTTTTCTGGCTAACACTCTTCATTTCATCTTTCTAATGATGATAATGGCCAGCCTACTGTAATTCTAAAATAGAAATAATTAAAGAATAATTTAGTTTGATGAATGAACAGAATAGCATTCATAATTTCTTTTTTGAAGGGCAAACCTTTATAGACCCTGCTGATCTCTCTCTGTTTCCAAACTTGTATCTATATAATCTACATGCTCCTGTGGAGGGCCTACGAGGGGGGTGTTTATTAAAAGAGAAAGCAGAACTACTTCCTTACAGTCCCCTAACACCAGCCTTTGAACAAACATCCAAGACAGCCTTGGAATTTCAAATATGGGGGAAGAGCAATACTGTACGACAGCCCCAACTAAAGCAAAACCATTGACAACGTTCATGTCTGCAGAGATCTGGTTCTTTTTAACTAGGTCCTTGGGGACAACAAGATGCCAGGGTGTCAAGAGAGCATCCGAAACACAGGCTTAGAGATGGATCATTTCCTCATCTACTTACTGACAGCTACTTTAAAATATTTTCCTATGTGTTCAGGATGCTGTGATTTGACACTGCCACAATCCCAAGAGGTAATCAGATAAATTGTGGAAAGAATGATTTAATTATGGTCTAAGGTCACACTGGAAAATGCAAAATAAAACGGGTGAGTAGTTTCAGTAATTAATTCTCAGATACATGAAATATATAAACTGTGAAAACTGATTCTGATTTGGTGCTCTCTAAAACATACAATGAATTTATTAAGATTATGTGTTTTTAAAAGTAATGCTTCCACAAGATGTTTTGTGAAACTTAACCTGACAGAATTTCCAAATAAGCTGTCTTGAACCACATGCTCATAAAACACAATACTTTTAAATCTACCTCTCCTATTGATTCCAACTACCTGTGAGGGACAATTTATAACCATCCTACAGTCTGAAGTTTTTCAGTTTTCTCTTAAGCACAATATGCCCACATAACGCAGGCAGACACTCAATTTACTGTGAACCCGCAACAAAAGTGTAGCATTCTCTAGCTGTAAGTAAATAATTAAGACTTTGGTTATTAACCATCACTTTTCTTAATTACGATCTGGACAGCATTCAGCAGCAGTCCTGTTAAGTTTTGCCTTTAATCACACACTAGAAAATTAAATGCACTGCATTTTGAGAAGGTATCCATGATTAATTTAAACATTATAAACTCTTCTGGAATTCATGTACCTTATGAAGGAAGAAGTGAAGAATGAACGAAATAAAAGAATGAATGAATGTAAAAAGCTACTTCTGGACTTTTCCCCCAGTGAAGCTTGACAAATGTATGTTTCTTAGAATATTACTGCAAATACCATCTTTAGAGTTCATGTATAATCATTGATTATTCAATTAGTTTTTACAGGGAAAGAAAAGTATGAAGTATTTGCCTGATATATTAAAACATTCAGCACTTTTAGGTGTCTACAGTTCTAAATTCCTACCTCAAATTTCTCTAATAGATCTTTGCTCTGATACGAATGAGGATCATCAGGAAAAGGTATCTTTCCCTTGTAGTTGCAGGCAGTGAAGGAAGTTAGATTTGTTTTGCTTTACGTAGCAGAATTTAAAATAGGTTTCTGTTGTGAAATTTGTGTGCAGGATGCCAAGCGTTCACCTCTCGCTTAAGAGGTACTTCTCATTGGATTGTAGGAATATCCGGCGTCCAGCCTATTCCAGGTTCAATAACCAGTCTATTTCAAACTCAGTCTATTTCAAGTTCAGTAACAACATTTTGTGCATAGCATTTCTACCTATGATGATTTTGCTATGGAATGCAGAAGAGTACCATCAAACTGATGAATGTTCGGTCTCAGAATTTTGCTTGCTTGCAAAACTTAGCAACATAAATCAAATAAAGACTGAAAAAAATACCGCACAGCCAGCAACTACAAATGCTTCCATCTGATTATTTTCAAATCAAACCACAGAATTTGCACAACATATGCCTTTGAAGAGTCTTGGTTCTCCTCATTAAACTTTGCAGGCTATGTTTCCTTGATTTGATGATATTAATATATTCACCTTAAAACCACATCTATTCCTACCATTTGGTTTGTTGCCCAGCAGTAAAAAGAAAATATGTCATAAATTTTAGAGAACATTGAACTTGGTGGTGTTGAGCAAGATTATGTTTTCAATTACGTGTGATTTACTAACCTGCCTAATAGATAACTTCATTTTACAGATGTCCTAAATCTTAAAATCAATTTTAACAACATCTTAAGAACTCAGTCTAGCCTTTGACATATTTTCTTTTTCATGATTCCTCATGTTCTAAATACTTTTCCCTTCCCCAGTCATTTAATTATATGAAATCACAATCAACAGTGTTCACTAAGACGCACTTTTTCTCCTCAGACAAGCATCAGAATTGACTTCTTACCCTCAGAGCAAAACTTCAATGCCACTAACTCTTAATTCTACTTTTTCCCTTGCATGTAATGAAAAAAAGACAAGATTGTCAAATTTACATGAAAAATTATTTCAATATGCTTTAATAATTTTGGAAATGTAATATTAACTTTAATATG
This sequence comes from Falco peregrinus, assembly GCF_023634155.1. Classification (NCBI taxonomy): domain Eukaryota; kingdom Metazoa; phylum Chordata; class Aves; order Falconiformes; family Falconidae; genus Falco; species Falco peregrinus. The sequence goes on from NC_073723.1 coordinate 5,539,902, forward strand.
AATTAAATATGCCACATTTAAAAGGAATTTTGAAGTCCAGCTTTTATAAATTTGAACCAGAGCCAGTCCTTTTTTAATCAAAACCATGTTAAATATTCATTCATGTTTCACTGTGAGCACTTATAATAAAGTAAACGCTTCGGTGTAACCATCAATATAGCAAAAACCTTGAATAACCATAGAATCAATTTTACTGCATAAAGCTAACACAAAATTTTCAGCCACTATATTGAAAGACTATATTACAATGATGGCTAGTAGTAAAGGGTTCACATTAAAATGCAAGTTTTTCATAATACACAAAAAAGCAAAACTCAAAGCAAAGCAAAGCTGTGACTACAGACAGTGTGATGACTAAGAGGAAAAAAAAAATCAGGCTGACACTACAATATTACAGTATTTTTAAAGTACCTTCTTATCAAAACCAAAAATACTACCAAAATATTGGATGAGGAAGGATGAGAAAAGAAAATCTGTAGACTAATGCCTTATTAATGATATATATTAAGATTATGGTTCACTTTTAGTAGAAATGTTAACAGTCAAAGAACTTTTAAGGTAGCTTGCATATGTTGATATCATTATTGGTACTCAGTACAGATCGCTACCACTAAAAGAGCCGATTCTTACAAGATAGTTAAGTTCAATCACTGCAAAACATCAAGAAAAAAAACCACAGGGAAAAGAGAACTCACATACACCTTCGATGATTTTAAACATGTAACACTTTTCCATGCCGAAAGACAATTTAAACTTCAAGACAGTATGTCACATTATCTAAATAGTTGTGCACTCACACACACATGCACACTCCTGACTGTCCAGACATTCCAATAACTCCTTATTACTCCAACACATCAAACTGAAAAAAACCAATTTTTTAATTCCTCCTCCATCCACATTAATAAAAACAAAATTAGCCTGCACTGCCACGGTACATTTTCTGGAGGGACTGCAGTAGCTTTCCTCATGATGACTGCAAGTAAGGCTACCTGACTAAAACAGCATGAAACCGAATAGCAAAGATTTAACTGCTGAATAATTGAAATTATAGTTGATTAAAAATCCCTAAAATATTCAAATTTTGCTGTTGTTTTCAAGTAAAATTGGGCACTTAATCAAAATATATTTTCCAATAATCTCTGCAGTGACCTAAAGCTTCTACGTAGATTATTTTTTCTGTTAGACAAAATAGATAATATATTCAATAGTAATTTCAGAATAGTAATTTCAGATTGAGAAAAAATTAAGACAAAAAAATAAGACTCCTGCAAAACCAGTATTTTCTGCCACCAGAACTTTCCAAAAGGAAATATGTATAAGTTGTGGCAAACCAAGTATTTGACATCCCCATAGGATCTCCCTTTCCTTGCTTCATTTAATGTAAAAAAATTAGCATGTAGGCCATAATCAGCCAAGAGATTGTGCTTCAAGAGATTTTGCAGTTATGAGGCAGAGAATATCACAGAGTTTTGGCTGGTGTTCATACATTCTGAAAACTAAAGTAACTGGGATTCTTTAACTGCATTAAGCAACAGCCTGAGAAATGACCAACTCCACAGGCAATCAGATTTTACTGCAAATCAGTGCTACATTCATGTTACTCAATAAGTGCATCTAAGTACCTATCACCATTTAGGCAGGAATGCCAGATTAAATCCTACAGCTCTAAAAGCCTCTTTTACTAAGAAAATAGTGGAATTTGGGGGGAAAAAAAAGAAACAGGAAAATAAAAGAAAACACCCTACGGTTGTCATCCTTAAGGTGATCTCCCATGCAAAAGTGCCAAGAGAAAACTTCTGAACACAGAGCCCAGATTACAAATCTGTTGAAGGTCAATGCCACTCCACAGAACTAAGATGACTCCCAAGTGACCGGTCTGAGCTCACAACATCCACCTGACACGAACCACTTGCACTGATGAGGACCAGGGCAATCATAGCCAAAGCCAGTCATATAAGCAAGCGCTACCAAATCCTTGAATCCTCTGAAGAACAGAGGCCAGATAAGCATGATTTCAGAGACAGATGATGATGGTTGAAGTCTGACATGTTAACAACAAACTACTTTAAATCATTGCCAGATTTAATCTTCTCATCTATAAACAAAAATGTTTACAAGTTTTAACATATGAGTTGAGGATGATCCACACACTTGAAAAAAAACCCAAGCATCTACAAGAGTACACAAACATCACAGTTTTGGGTCATTTTAGTTTTAATAGCTAACGCAGACAATAGTGATGGATCATTGTTCCTTAAAACTGGTCTTCTCTAGGTCACCAAATTGATTAAAAAAGGAATATGGAGTTAAATTTCTTTAAAAGCAAAAGTTTTGAAAACAATTGTCTGATGAACTGGGCATTTTTTATTACATTTTTAATTGACACAGAAATGTTGGGAAGAGAACATCCCATGTTCCAAAGCCTCTGAACTAGCCTTGTTAACCTCAGAAAGAAGTCACATTATTATGACTCTTCAAAATTAAATTAATTCGGTATTTCATTGCTGGAACATCATTCTAAGTGCAGAATTAAGATAAATTGTTCTTACCCACTACATAGAGTAACAACTTTTTATGCACCTAAAAAGTTAGCAATGCAAACGTCTCAGTCATGATAAGAAATATACCATGAAGTGTATTCCAGTTCCATAGGAAAGCATTTTAGAGAAATTACTTTTGAAACACAGTCAGGCAAAGGGAATATTTAAGTAGCAGCCACCTCTCATACAACCCAGCTAGAGCTGCAAATTACAAGAGAAAGTGCATACTCAGGTTTCATATTTACTGTCACTGAACAATGATACTTAAAATAGGTATCAATTTTACATTTATCTTCAGCCAAGTAAAATATCTAAAGGAAAATAAAATTCCTAACAAATTCTCCTGTATCATAAATGAATCAGTAAATATCAGTAAATGAAAACATTGTCATTCTCATGCTGCTAAAAATTGCAAGCCTCTAAAAAGACAATCAATAGATTTTGACACTACTCACCCCACTGGAGAGGAGCCAACTGTAGGTGCTCCAGGACCAGTTGATTGAGAACACCTTCCACGCTTGCTTCCCCTTCACGCTTCAGGGAAGGGTAAATTGGAATTAAGGAAAATTTTGTTCCAGCCAGAAAAAGAGTATGTAATATGTGCAACTTTTATTATTGCAAATCAAAACTGCAAGCTAGAGACTCATTAATGGTTAGTTACATATTTTGTTTGTTAACCCATGAATTGACTAACAATAATAATTAGAGCAGTTGGTATCTTCGGAATAGAAAAAAGTTAATTCCACTGAGAAGCGTTAAATACAAAGATGTAAAGGTAAAATGTACCTGAACCATAGTAAAACACAAGGGGAAAAGAAGTCTGGAAGCTGTAAAAATGCAGAAACTGTTAACTATGTGGTGCAGGATCAGAATTCAAAATGACAAATTAAGAGCAATCTGAAAACAAAAAGGGTAAAATTTAATAGAGCAATAGAAAACAGAAGAAATGTGGGCTATGACAGCTTTCAGTACCAGCTCAGTGCCAGTTCTTTGGAGGTACAGGGATGTTAGACAATGCAGTGACAGTGTTGTTATCAGGGGCAAACACACCAGAATCACACAGGCACATAACCTGAAAGCTTCCCTTTCTACTCACTCCTGTATGAGTCCAGTAACAAGCTCAGACTGAAATGAGAAAAAATTAGGAAATTGTTATTACTCTAAGGACAGCAAAGCACTGAAATAAGCTGTCGGGTAAAGCAGAATCGCTGTTTTTAAAGGGCTTCGAAACAGGTTACACAAATGCTAAAATAAAATCTTAGGCAATACTCAATGTAACACAAAGATAGTATTATCCATTTAAACAAATTAATAATAATTTCATATGATGCGTCTATTGAGATAGCATGTATTTGTAACAGGAAGATCACTGGATTTCTTTTTTCTAAGTCCCTGACTTCAGAAAGGCCCTGAACACAAAGGGCTTTGAAGCACACCCACATGTCAGCACCAGCTTCTGTTTGGCCAAAGCTGCATTGAGCAGCTTTGGTACAATTTTGTACCACGAGGAGCCCCCATCTCGGCTAGGCTGAGAGGAAGAAGTGGAGGTGAAGCAAGCACCGCTCCTTCAGAGGCACATGTACAGCATATGCATTTCTGTGCACTTACACTGGAATTTCTCTGGCAAAACTTCTATCGTCTTTACAGCTTGGCTCATGCTTCCCCAGAACGAGAGCATCATACAGAAACAGAAGTCGAGAGACAGGATCCTCTCCGAGACTTGAAAACACTCCTTTTCCAACTTTGTAAGCTTCAAATGACACAACCATAGGTGAAGTGATGTCCCACCATAATTAAGGGCTAAGCTCTTAGCAAGACTGATCAAGGTTTGAACCAACAACTCCAAAAGTACTGGAACCATGTTCCTCCAAAATAGATTTAAAGGACTAGAAGAATATCTGAGCTTTTATAAAGTGCTCCTAAAAGTGATCAGTCCTTCTTCTGCAAAACTCTGGAAAGAGAGGCACAGAATCTGACTGATAAAGTATGTTCTCATCTGTGTCATTTAAAAGAAAATCAACAAGTACTGCAGATAACTAATTTCTACCACAGGACAATTTTACAGGTTCTCCACAAGATATAAAAGAAAAGTCTTGAAACATCAGATCAAAACGAGATCTAACAATTATTGATTGAGACTCAACAGCTCAAGGAGATGACAGAAGAAGAAAATGGATGCATTGTATAGCATTCTCCCCATTTTTCTTTTTTTAATATTCTCATTATGCCCTGAAAAATGTCTTAAATAGCAGCCTTTCTTTTTTTTTTATTTTTTTTCCCCCTAAAAGGACTACAGATGAGGAATTCACAAACCCCAAAGAGTCTGGAAGCTGTAAACACCATTAAAGAAAAGCACCTCTTTGGAAAATTGAAGGCAGCAGAGTATCACCTCAGGAAAACATTGCTGCTGAAAAACAAGACCCGGGATACCAGCACAACAGAATAATTACCATAAACCAAACTATAGGACAGAGAATACATAATTTGGATTACCTCATAGAAAGAGCAGATAAATAATTATGTTAACACATCTTCAATGTAAGGAATATAAGTGAGAAAAAACACTAATAAAAAGGCAGTATTTAAAATAGAGTGGCTGCCATTAAAGTTAAACTAACTTAACTGTAATTTACTTACAATTGGCTCACAGTGGTGCCTGGAATATTACAAATTTTTACTGCTTAAAACTCCATGGAAAGCTTAACGTCTCTGATACATTTTAAACTGACTATAAAATAGGTGATTCTCCATATTTTATCACTGGTAAATGCTATCAAAGCATACCCAGGTATTCACATGGATCTACAGAAGGATCTGGACGTGCTGGACCAATGGGCCAAGGCCAATTGTATGAGGGTCAGCTCAGTGCTGGGTCCTGCACTTGGGTCACAACACCACCATGCAGTGCTACAGGCTTGGGAGTGTGTCTGGAAAGCTGCAGGAAGAAAAAGGACCCAGGGGTGTTGGTCTACAGCTGGCATGTGAGCCGGCAGTGTGCCCAGGTGGCCAAGAAGGCCAATGGCAACCTGGCCTGTATCACGAATAGCACAGCCAGCAGGACTAGAGAAGCGATTGTCCCCCTGTACTCGGCACTGGTGAGGCTGCATCTTGAAGCCTGTGTTCAGTCCGTACGACAGGGATGTAGAGGTGCTGAAGCACGTCCAAAGAAGGGCAACAAAGCTCATGAAGGGTCCAGAGAACAAGTCTCATGAGGAGCAGTTGAGGGAACTGAGGTTCTTCAGCCTGGAGAAGAGGATATGCAGGCGAGACCTTATCACTCTCTACAACTACCTGATAGGAGCCGTAGCAAGGTAAGCGTCGGTCTCTCTTCCCAGGTAACAAGTGACAGAACAAGAGGAAACAGCCTCAAGTTGTGCCAGGGGAGGTTTAGATTGGGTATTAGAAAGAATTTCTTCCCTGAAAGGGTTGTCAAGCCTTGGAACAGGCTGCCCAGGGAAGTGGTGGAGTCACCATCCCTGGAGGTATTTAAAAGATGTGTAGATGTGGTGCTTAGGGACATGGTTTAGTGGTGGACTTGGCAGTGCTGGGTTAGTGGTGATGATTTTAAGGGCCTTTTCCAACCTAAACAATTCTGTGATTCACAAGAAAACCACATATTGAAATTTCAAGTGCAACACAGCTATAGACCAACTGCTTCTTAGATTGTGTGCAAATAGTATGCTTAGCTATACCTCAACTAATTAAAAAAAAAAATCACATACCTACTGTTCTTAAATCCTGTGCCCAGTTTTACTTCCCCAGTTCAAGACACTGAAATACAGGATAAAATGCCCTGGAGGGTTACCAAGACAATTAGAGAGCTGGAGCCCATAATGTATTAAAATAAGTTGAGAGAACAGGTTTGTTTGGTCTTTAGAAGGAAAGAAGACAAGGAGAAATTTTATTGCTGTTATAGTGGGAGGGTACAGAGAAGACGGAGCCACGCTTTTCGCAGAGGAGCACAGTAATACAAACAGGGCAATGGACACAAGTTGCAGGACAGGGTGTTATAACACACCTGAAGATGTTCCTTCCTACCTAAATTATTCTACAATCAATGCAACCTTGCTATCTTCAGGTTACTCCACAGGAAGGCCTGGCAGTGCCAGTGGCATTCAGTGCAGTATTCAGGCTGCCCCATAGGTATGGCAAAATAGACTGAGGCATAAGGTAAATGCCCAAATGGCAAAAACTGATTCAGAAAAGATGCTTTACCTTGCCAAAAAAAAAAAACCCCAAATACATACTTTTTTAACAAGTACCCAAAATCTTGCTCACAGAGTTTACTAAGCATCTAGTCCTGCTTAAGCTCTGCTGCCAAACAGACTCAAAGACAAAAATCACTGAAGTTCACAGAGAAACTCAGTATAGTTGCTATGGTCTAACCATTCCTCATACACTCGTAGCATTTTATATCATTGACCTCTGTCTCCTGACTCTGTATCAGGCCATTAGATAAAATTGCTCATTACAGTGCAAATACAAACCGAACATTCTGGCAAACTTATCACCTTGGAGATGAAAAGCAACCAAACTATGCAGTAATAAAATGTCAGAGAAAAAGAGAGAAAAGCCTAACTAAAGAGTTTGCCTATTTTCTAAGGCAAGCCTTTAAAAGTCAATGAAAGCAAAGCAGTTGGAACAGGGGTTGCCAACATACCCTTTCATTCTTACCTCAAAGTCGAACCTGTTAAAAGACAAGTGCAAGATCCAGAATTTAAAATTCATTGAAAAAAAACTACACAGATTAATGGACAGTAGTTCAGACTGACAAAGTTAAGTTTGACCTTATGCAATCTATCTACTTATCCAGACCTCCAAACATTTTGCTGAAATCTCACTGTAATTACAAATCTGCTCTTTCATAGGAGTCAAATTGTTAAATGCCTTTGTTGACTCAGGTCCCATGTCTAACAGTAAAATCTTTGTTGTTAACACCACATGCAACAGCCAGAACTGAAACACTTGACTTCCAGTTTCCAGTGCAACTGTTCACATTTGGCAGTTAAGACATTTTCAATTGCACAATTACATGAGTTTCACTGGGGGCCTCAAAGCCAACAAACACACAACCATCAGATGCTGTTTAAAGGGAAAAAAAAACCCACCCTAATTTTTCACAGTAGACACCTTTATTTCATGTTTCTTTAGGAACAGATTGCATATGATACAAACTGTTCCATACTGAAAACCTGAATGACAGTCAGATGAACTAGTTATCTCCCCAAGGAAAAGGTTGGTCTTTTATACTATCTTGACTGTCTAACGTGGAGCTGGGTGGGTACCCACAATTATAACACAGCATGTACTGCTAAAAAAATTAAAAAAAATAAAAAAATTACGATTTTTAAAAATGGTTTCTATCTTAAAGTTACTTCTGTTTTTACTCTCTGCAGCATTCCACATCTTGCATCCTTCTAAAAAGATTTATTTTCAATAACATATTTCTCAGTTCCTTTGCAAATACAGGTGGAAGTGTGTACACAATCATAAACAAATTAGCAAATGTTTATAAATAAAAATTACACTAATGTGAAACAAATATAAATTATTAATGTTCACAGTTTATGTATAGCAGTAGCCTTAGTCATATTATAAGCTTTCTGCTTATTTGTATTGTGGTACTTCAATATTAAAACTAAGTACATGCAATTACTGAGGTACTTCAATAATAGTTACTTTTGCAAACAATTGTTGATGCTAAGAAGCTGCACCAAAATGTAAAGCTCCATCCAGCTAAAGCATTTCTAAGGAAACCTTTACTGAAGTACAAAAGTTCCACAACACCCAATATTCTCAAGAGCAAAGATTCATAATTATGATCAAGATGAAGTCATCAAAAGCTGAATAGACAAACAGAAAAGTAAATTTCAATAACAGTTATCAGTGGTTTGCTGTCAAGCCCAGACAGCACATCAAATGAGATGACTCAAGCTTTTGTCTGATAGATAATAATTTCAAAATTCTGATTGGCTACTTAGATGATGAGACACAAAAACATTCATAAAATTTATGTATTTGGAAAAAATGTCAGTGTTCACAAACTTAATAAATGAGTGGAACTTATGAAGATCACTTAGATGAAATTCAATGAAGAAAAGTTCTAAGGATCACCCTGTAAGGTATCAACAAATCAACAAATGAAGTTGTGAATAATTATTCAGTCAGTGATGCTGGACCACATGCAAAAAAAAAAAAATCAATCAGACACCGGACACTGACAAAAGAAGTCAAAAACAGTTCTCAGAGCAAGCACCATACCTGAAACACGGAAGGTATAGTTTTTATTCTATGAGAAACCTCACCTGAAGTATTGCTTCCAGCTTTGGGTTCCACATATCAAGAAAAAATAGGTATACTGCAGAACAGTATCAGCAATATGACTGAAAGAAAATGTGCTTTGAAAAAATGTTGGCACTGAGGTTTAAATATAGAAAAGAAAAAAACTGAAGGGGCACAAAGTATAGAATTTCCAAAATGTAAGAAAACATTGCAAATAAGACAGGTTTCATATAAATCACAGAAATTATTGTTGAAGTAAGAAAACAAAGTTTAACTATTAGAAGAGTTAAAAAAGGAACATGATATTTAAGGTGGCACTGGAAGTCTCATTTTTTAAAGGCTGTTAGGGCCAGGTTTAGAATATTTTCAAGCAAATTACTCCAAAATGTTAGTCTCATTTCACTGGAATAGCAGTTCTGTCACAGTACATTAGAAATTCTCTCTGGCTGCAATCAAACTTGGGGAAAGCAGGAGAAAGGAGAAGGAAAAAGAGTTTAGTTTTCAACAGTCATTCTCTGACCCAACCTTCTGCATGGCTGCACAAATCACAGAATAATTTATACTGAAAGGCAATTCCAGAGTCAGTGGCCAACCCTGTGCTCAAAGCATGGAAAATAATGAAATTGCATCAGGTTGTTCAAGGCCTTGTCCAGAAGTTTTCAATATCTTCAAAGACGTTAATTTTACAGCACTTTTGGACAACCTGTTCCACTATTTGAACACCCTCATTGCGAAAGGGATTTTTCCTAGTACCTAACCAGAATTTACCTGTGCAACGTGCTGCAGTCACCTCATGATGTGCCTTGACTGAAGCGTCAGATGTACTTTGCTGACTGCTGCAACTCTTGGGCTTTGAGAAGGTTCCCCTGGAGGTCCATCAGCTCTCTTAGGCCCAAGGGCAGCCTCCTATGCAATCCTGCCTACCAGTTCCCCAAAGTCTCCTCTCCTAAAGTCCAGTCATTATTCTGCTACTTGCCTTCCTCGCTTCCCTAGGGATCCTGAACTCCACCATTTCAAGGCAACTGTAGCCAAGACTGCCATCAAACTTTACCTTTCCAACTGGATCTTCATTATTTTCAAATAGCAGATCCTGCACAGCACGTGCCAAATCAAGCCATACACTTGTACACAAAAAGTGTCCTCAAAGTACTCCAGACACCTCCTAACCCACAAGTGGAAGACTTCTCCCAGTTGTTAAAGGAAGAGTTCACCCAGCTTCGCTTCTTGATTGTGTGGTCTGTCACAAATGTGTACCACATCACCGTGGGACTCCTCTGTCCTTGATCCAAAAGCTTTCTATTGGCCCATCCCTCATTTCCTAACAATTCCCTGTGCACTTCAGCCATCCTTTACACAGAACACAACAACCCCTCATCATCATCTCTGCCCAACCTTCTAAATAACCCCTAGCCACCCATCAGTGTACCCTGTTCACACAAATTACCCACTGTCTCTGAAATCCTGATGACACCAGAGCTCTGAAACTGCACACTGACCTCTAACTCCTCCTCCACATGCTTTGGCAAGTTCAGGTGTGAGCATGTGACACAGGCCCCAGATCACATCTCAGGGCAGAATCGATGAACCTAAGCCACTGCTGTGTCCTGTCCATGCTTCCGCCTTCTTGGACTGCTCTACAGGCTTTGGGGCCCATCCTGCAAGGTACCAAGTTTAAAGCTAAACTCGCTAAACTAGTAAATTGCTGGCACTTCATCAGAGAGGTGACAAGAGGCACCCAGAGGTAGAGGACAGGGAAAGACTGTTCATTAAGCAGCAGCAAGAGGTATGACAAACAAAAATAGATATAAAACTGAAACATAAATAATTTCTTGATGTTATCCCTAGCCAAACCTTTCTGTGATTCCTATCAAGAACCCCCTCCACCATCTGAACATTGATAAATCTTTGTTTATTCTTCTAAAAATGAGGATGATCTTCATGTGACCAAATTCTCTGAAATGATGTTCAACGTATTTGGATTTCTGAAGTTAAAACGTAGATGGCACAAATAAATGGAATAGTCTGAAGAGTAATAGTCTATGGTGGGTCTAACACAGTGTAAGGACCACAAAGAAGAAGTTTAACCTGCCCTTCATGTTCCACATTAGGAACATAATGTTTTTAACTCAAGATTTTGAAGAACTCTGGTACAAAGGATCAGTAAAAAGATTAAAATCTTAGAGCACTCAGCAAGACACACAGCACTTTAGGAACTTCAAAGGACACTTAGTACGGATGCCTTGATTCGCAAGTCAGAATGCACAGGAAGTCCCTAAAGAAAATACAAGTAATTATAAAAATATTTAGAAAATATGAAGAGCAGCACAATTTTAAAATATTAGCCACCTTAATACTACATATGCTCCGTCTGTTCAAATTCTGTGTTAAAAAAACGCCAGTTGTTAAGCTGATACCAGATGCCACCTAACAGATGCTAAAAAACAAGACAGCATGTTCTTAATTTAAATTATCTCAATACAGCTATTATCTCAAAGATACAGTAAATCACATTACTCTAGAATTTTTCTTAATTTAAAGGACATGGCAGTAAGCTTTCTCATGTCTATTTTCCTAATAATTTTAATTCTATCAAAAATGTACAAAAGGTTGACTTGAATAATACGCTGCTTTGTCTTTACCTTCTGCCTTCAGCCCCCCAAAAGTATATTAAAATCGACCAAGCTTTACAGTATTTTCACACATGAAGCACTGAAAATCTCATCACTTGAAACCCTGAATATTTCAATGGATAAACCAGTAGAAAATAGATTTTCCATACTGGTAAATACTTCTGGTGCTCCTCAAGACACACAGATGCAGCCTGAAATCCTCATACTTTGTAAAATATTTTTGGACCTAATGGGAGTTCTGTATAACTAACTTCTCATTACAGTCAACATAATCCACTTCAACTAAAATTTGAAGCCTTTGTTTATGTGACGGTTTTATATGGTATCCACCAATACAGCAAGAATTCAAGGAACTGTAAGCTAAATCATACAGTCCTTCCCTTGTAAACAATCTAAGATTACTTACAGTAAAATAGTCTGAGCAGTGGTCTTTAAAATAGACATTACTCTTCTCATGCATATACTTAGCAGAGAAAGGGTAGTTCAAAGTTGTTCAAAGATGGTACACACCAAAAAGATCACTCGGTCTTACCATTCAAAGGACTTTTGCAAAAATGTCTTCTCTAGTAAGAAATAAAAGCAACTATATGTATTTCTGCAAATACTTTTTATCTCTTGGCTGCATTTAGGCTGGCTTCTGAAGGAAAACAAAGCTTCTGCAGTTATGCTCTCCATGCTCTCCATCCATTTCTCCGTGTGTCTGTCCATCAGTGTGGCTGAAAAACTCTGCTGGCCAGTGTCACGACTACTCTGGCGGAAGGACAGATGCCTCAGAAACAACATTTCTCAAACTTCACGGAAGTGAGAGGAGAATTATTATTTCTTTTTAATCATTCACATCTCAACATTGCTGTAAGAAATAAAAGCATGAGAAAGACTGACTCTAGTCGAGATACGAAATCTGGACAGCAATGTACATGTTTCTTCAAGAATTTTTAAGCACATGTGCAACTTGTTGGCTTTCATTAGAATAGTTTTAGTTCTAGGAACAGAGATAACATTCGTAACAAACCTTAAAAACAGAGAAACTAATGCTTGGACTGAATTTAACACAGAGATTTCATTAATTGTTCTGTTAGTTTTCTAAGGTACTGACTTAATGTCAGCCACGATAGATTTGGTATCAAAATTAGGTTTAAATATAGAACACAGAATGGATGTAAACAGTGTTGCTCAGCAACAGAAATTAATGAGGATGTATTTTTACACCCTGACAAAATTATTACAACTGTGAATTCAATTCCAGTATAAGAATTCAACTATGCTATTGAAGAATATTTATATCTTTCCATAACACAGAAATTTTCTCAGTCAGTTCTGGTTAAATATTGACACTTTTTCATAAATGGAACTCTTTCTGAAATGTTACTTAGGGAGCCTAGACAGAACCAGGCATAATCTCATTTATGCCTCAAGTCTTGCCTTTGACAAATCGTGTGCAGCTCATTTAGAAATCAGTAAGGCAAAATCATTTCAGATCACAAGATAAAAGTACAATTAGAAGCACAAAAAGATAAACCATGATTTGATTGCCACTCCTCTCTTTTCCTGCCACCCACTAGCATGCAAATTTGTGGATGATCTGAGTGAAAAGTATAAATCTCCTGGAAGATGCTGAGTATCAAGACATGGCTTGGGGTGCTGTTGGCTGCACAGAACATGGCCCTGATTAAAATAATGAAAAAGTACATTTTTGACAAGCCAAGCACAAGATTTTTTTGTGAAAATCACAAAATTTACAGCAACACCATTGGTTTGTTTTACCTCCAAATCGAATGTATTTCTTTATTAATAATTGTAAGGCGATATTTTACTACATTTAGAATGATTATGGGGATTTTATGTTTTGAATGGCTAAGTCATCACACAAGTCCTTTCTAAGCCTTAAAAAGGCTACCTAAGATTAGATACATTACTAAATCTGTAAAGAGGACTTGGAAAAAATTATTCTAATAAATTCTGATTTGCTCAAATTCAACTAAATATATGATAACTCTCTAAATCCAGCTTTGTGTATTTCTTCATGGTTCAGTTACTTGGAGTAGGGGAGAACAGAAAAAACTGACCCTATAAAACTACTACTCATCAATCCTAACTATACTTCCTCAGTTCCCTAAAAGTTCAGAAAAACACGCAGGGTTTGTGGCAGGCTCAATGACTCAGAAAAAGCCGTTATAGTAAGACCCAAAGCATCATCTAAATAATATACAGCACAATTAACCTTAAACAGTCTATAATTATGATAAGCTTTATAGTTCTAATTACTTTGATTTTCAGTAGCACTGCTATACAGTGAGTTGAATTATAAAATAAAATGTGCCACGGGGCATCTATTTATATATTTTTAAAGCAAGTATTTATATGAAAGGATATAATTTTCCAGCAAATATCCAGCTTGCTGTTAATCTCCAGACCTCTTGCTTGTTGCCTTTCTTCTTCCAGCTGCTTTGCATTTGCAAACTGTGTCCCATCAGTAGGGGATTCTGGGAAGCTCTCAAAACTGAACTTGTCAACTTGGATAGCCATACTGTAGCAAAGGGAAAAGAAAGAGAAAAATCCCAGGATTTTTACTATAACAATTTTACAGATACTACTTCCGCAGAAAATGCAGACCACTTGAAACCAAGCACTACAATGTTAGTATATTTGTCTCAGTGACATCTAGTCTGTATACTAATGATATAGAAGCCATTTAAGCAGTTTATTAATCCCAACCTATACACTAGTGAAATAAAATTTTATATACAAAAATGTCTGCTGAAGCTAACAGTAACACACTTAGAAAGCCATTGTGCACTTCATTGGTTTTACAAGCCAGCTTCCTAAATTTTCCTTTAAAATTGTCCTTACAAACCTCAGGAAGGAAAGACAAAACAACCACAGTACCTGGGCCTAAATGTGGCCCTTGTCTTTTTCTTTAAGAAGATACTTCCATTTTTCTTAATGTATCTTCACGAATTACCGACAATATTAATTTCAGTATCATAGTATAATTTATTGGTAGTAAATGGTTAAATTTGCTTTATTAAATGTACGGTGAGGCATAAAAGCAAATTAAATTAAATACATTATGCTATAATGCATACTAAATACTTAAATGTTAAACTAGAATCACTAATCTAATACAAAAGGGAATTTAGACCAGCTCACATCACATGAAATGTGGTTATAGCAGATCTAATATACTGCGCTGCCAAAACAGCTTTAATTTCCTGAATTGTCTAAAATAAAAAAATAATTAGTGAAGAATAAAAATATATTGCTCTTGAGATGACTTTGCACTTAAGGAAAACCAAAGACCAAGCAACAGGTTTGGAAATTGTTCATGAAACACAACTACATTCTAAAAAAAAGTATGGTAAGGGCATTTAAATAAAACAGGGGATTACTATTATTCCTTTATATATTACTACATTAAAGAGCAAAACGTATTCTATAAATGTTGCCAACAGGAAAACAGTAGTAACAAAAGTCAACGAGAAAGGGCTTTGAAATCCCCCCAGACAGAAATGATTTTCTATAATTAGCATTAATTTCAGAGAATCTTGACCCTAAAAGAAATGGGCAGAAAATACACGGCAAGTACAAGAACAGGGAATAATCTAGAGCTTATCAAGCTTCCTGTGGAAAGATGAATTCAAACAGGCCCATCATGCTTCACCTGGAGCAAAAAATGACATCTCAGGAGGAGAAACTGGGAATTTTCCAAGACTACCTTCATCATTAAAAAGTAGAAATACAGCACTGAGACAAAGGTGGCACAACTACTGTTTCCATAAGCTACCTCTTTTGCAGATGGCATCTTTGCTGATCTTCACATTTAAAAAAAATCAAAAAAGGCAGAAGAATTAATCTATTCCTCTCTAAGGGGTGTTTTTATTTTGGCTATGTTTTCTACAGCAAGAGATCATTAGGAGTTTTTCATTTGCATGCAAAGACCATCAGGTGCTGGGCATATAAAAAAAGAAAGCAAATATGAGCTACGAAAGTGTATCACAGTAACTGCCAGAATCAAGCCTGAAATAATGTAATGAAAAACACCTAGATGCAGTCCGTAGAGTGGATTTTTTTTAAAAAAATATCAAGCTTGAATGACTAACACCATCAATTCTTACTGCAATTCAAGTACGATTTGAGTCTGAAATGCAGGCTGAGTTGGCTGCAGTCTGCATGGGCAATGTGTGTGGAAGACAGAGGCACAACTGGAATGCTACGAAATCATTTTTGCCTTTGTTTCTAAGATTACATCATTACTCTGTGGTACATCAGCAGGTGCAAACCCAGTACTTGATGTCTATTACATACACAGGACTCTTTAAATTCTCACATAAATACTCACAGTTGGTTACCTATAGTCATAGTTTTACAAGAAATTATCTTAGTTGCTGAACATATTTAGAATCTATCACCCGATGGACCTGGATACCAGCTCTCACCTAATTATTGTGCCATACTTTTCTAAGTGAATGATATATTAGAAAAACATTCCTGCCTAACAATATTTAATATGAAACTGGGGGTATTCAGATTGCATTCTTCTGTTAATGGATCATTACTGGCAATATGGTAATTTTTTCTGGAAATTTAATATGCATGTAAGCACTTTCCCCGCCCCCCCCCCCCAACAGTCTACAATAAATCCATATCTACTTCAGCAATACAGTCTAGATTACCCTTAACAATGGTTTATTTTACAGCTCTGCTCAATATAACTTTATTAAGCTCTAAGGTATCAAAAACTTCAGTAAATAAGGCTCCTAGTACTCAGAACCTCTACTAATTTTTCAAAATATTCAACCATGTTTTCATTTATACTGTGTATTTAGCACAGTAACACCTCATGTCACATGAGAAGATACAAAGCCTTCCCCTACAACATGCTCACCCGCTAGAAAGAGGTCCAAGTAAAGAAAACCACAGAGAAAAAAATATCACATAAAACAATATGATGAATACAGCTGTCGGCAGAATACATGAAAGCACCACGGAGAGAGAAAATAAAACTTTTCAAGACAGTTACACTCAAAGTAAAGCATGACAAAATTAAATCCAAGCTCTTTTTCTTAAACATAGATGCCTTTTATCATCAGTATTCTGCTTCCTCTTGTGCTAAAAATATTCATATCAAGATTTGTCTCTGCATTTTTTATCAGTAATGTTGCTTCAGTATTTATTCCTCAGCCTATGGAACGTGTAGTAAATGGGAAGGCTTTACAGGAAAGTCAAAACAAAAAATAAATACCATAACCTAAATCAGTCACTCATAGTCAAAAATGTACTGCTACACAAACACAGCTTCTTCACTTTGCTTCTAATATAATGATTTCTCCCGTCTCAAAAGATGCGTTTCACCAGTGAGGTATTAACAGACAAATGAGTCCCAAAGCCAGGTGGACTGAAGGTGAAAATGAACAGGCTGGACTTTGAGCAACGATCACCAAGCAAATAAAGGATTTTTTCAATTTTTAAGTGATCTGTAGAGATCACATGGGCTTTATTCTAAACGAAGCAGAAGGCAGTGAAAGGCATCGCCCAACTTTGTCACTGTACTGTGCATCAAAATAATGAAACTGAAATGTATTTCAGCTGTAAAAGTCTTTCTCAACTTGTGTCTACAGTTACTTTACAACCTGTTTCTTGCCAAGAGTTCTCTGCGCTTCTTTTCTCCCCAGATGTGTCCTTGCTTGTGATATACAAGAATCTACGGAATCTATATCGGAAGAAGTAAAATTCAGATTGAAACAGGCATTCTATTTATTACAAAGGGCTAGGATAATGATGGCTGCCGTTGTGTAAGGGTAACTGTATACACAGTACGTTGCCCTTCACGGTAATTGCATAGCAGGGAAAACATCCAAGATCTTAAACCTCAAAAGTTTAAACATATACTTGCTCCAGGAAAAGGGACAAGAATTTCATTTTAACCTTCTCTGCCTCATGGGTAGCTATCCAAATTTCCTACAAAAAGAGTTTTCAGTAAATCATGAGATATTTGTATAAAAACACTTCATTATGTAAAAATATTAAATAGCCAATCCTGCAAATGCAAAACAGGTTTTATTTCTCTCTGGATAACCTTGCTTGTGCAGGAGGAGGAATAAAGTAACAACAGTTTTCATGAATAATGAAACAATCGTGTTTTGAAACTACTGGGTTCTGTCACAAAACAAGCCCAAGCCGTTGTGACAGCTATTCAGACAACCATGCATCGTTACAAGGGATGCAAATTATTCAAATACAAATTAAGTGAACGAAGAGGAAAAGGTCAGCTCATTGGCAATGCTGATGATATGTCTGCGGTATCATCTCACGTCACCTGTCAGGATGACTTACAGGAAAAAAAAAAAAATGACAAACCCTCTGACGGTGCAGCATATATTTCAACGACAGTTATCTGAAGTCATATTAAAGTAACAGTGCACAATTATTAAAGACACCGGACAGTTCATTTCACCATTTCTTAAATAAATGATTTTCAACTTTAATGGAAATCTTAATCTTGACAACAAAATGCACCTCAGAAAGGAATTCATATCAAGGAAAAAACTTTCCTGTGACTGGCATCACGGCTACTCCTGAGCCAGCGCCTTGCACATCCCTCTTCACTAAAGCAGTGCCAGTTAAAATTAAGCAACACTGACAGTTTCACAGAAGTGGCAAGTAGCAGGCAAAATTACTAAGTGAAGAATTCCGTAGGGAGTACAGCCTTTAGTGCTGTAACTCCTGCCCTTGCTCCTGGCAGGACAGTGG
Source organism: Falco peregrinus (assembly GCF_023634155.1). Classification (NCBI taxonomy): domain Eukaryota; kingdom Metazoa; phylum Chordata; class Aves; order Falconiformes; family Falconidae; genus Falco; species Falco peregrinus. The sequence continues at coordinate 5,558,107 of NC_073723.1, forward strand.
GCAGGTCCCAGGCATGCATCTCGGCTCTTCTGCTGTCCTCATCTCTTACCAGAGGATGAACCTATAAAGTGAAACTAAATATGTGACAGTCTCCAAATAAAACAGGTTTAAAAGCAGGCATGGTATTAAAAGGAAAGCAGCAATGTGGTTAACATAACTAGATTTCATCTTTCATTAAGTAAATAAAATATTGCTGCATAGGTTGGAAGAATAAAATCTAGAGATAGTCATTCAGTTCTCTTCAGGAAGAAACAATGTAACAGGAGCCCAAAAACTCTTCCTCATGGCCAACTACTTATTTAAATACTATCATCCACCGATGAGCTGGAAGCTGTTTCCATGATGAAGTTGAAAGGAGGCAGCTGGTGACTATTCAACATTATGCTTCCCGTTCATCTTCCTTTCTCACAGAAAGTAGACAGTAGGGACACAGAGCCAGACCATATTACTACTACTTATGCAAAATGCTTATCTATATGAGTACTCCCTGTATAGTCCATGACTTCAACTTTCAGTAAAAGAAGTGAGGATGATACTCTTGCTCTCACCTTCACAAGGGGAAAAAAAAAAAAAACACCACCCCCCCCCAAAAAAAACCCACATAAAGACAAGCCTGCTTTTAAAAAAAGAAACTTCACCAGATTCTTCTGTTGTGCAAGCTCAGTAATAATGTTTTTATAACATCATTTTTCAGGTGCACATAATTCCACCCTAAATACAAGTTCTGCAGCTGATATAAAAAATGGCAGTGACACCCCAGCATATAATAAATCATAGGCAAAGACAGACCTCAAGAATCAAATCTTTCGTGACATGAATACATATGTATCACTAGATGAAAACGAGAAAGTAATTTTAATAAATTAACATTAACCTTGTGTTTACTTCTAATTATATCACTGTTTTAGAAGTGCAATCTATATTTCATTCACTACTATAAAATACAACTGTAAAAATAAGTAGTTCAAGCAACCCATAAGTAATGATCTCTCCTCCTGGCCTAAAACTGACTTCATAAAGAAAAAGGATTGCTTTAATATCTGAACTATGCAAAGCAAAAGATAAATTTTTCCCATTAATCTCGGAAAGGTCAATTAAATTAAAAAATTTGCATTTAGAACTTAATTATTTATTTAAAATAATTGAAGAGGAGATAAAAGTCAAACTATATAGTGCTGAGGTCTGTAAAATTCAACAGCTTATACTTATCTGATCCCCAACATTTCAGATAATAAGAAGTTAAACTGGGAAAGAATAGCTCCACTGTATATAATGTAGTATTGGAAAATGGAACAGTGTTAAGAGATAGCTACATAAATCTTCTGTTTAAATGAGATTATACTATGGACACTGAGAATCTCGCTTTTCAATTCCTAACTCCAAATCTGAAAACCATAAACTGGAAACGAAGAGACGTAACAATTAACTTCACCTTGCATCTTTCCTCACTTGCCCATTTAAATAATTTGGACTTCTATGGCAATCACCATGCAACAAAACTGTTAGCTACCTAATGAAATAAGACATGTAAAATAATAATACTGGTAATAGCCTGCTTTATAAATACAGCAATTTCTAATAGGGGGCATAAGAGATTAATGATCAATAGTCATTCACACCATTAGGAAATCTAGAAAAGCATAAGCATGATATTACTTGAAGATTGAGTTGAATATCTTTGCTTGATTTATCACAGCTGAACTACACAAGGATTATAATCCTGTCTTTATTCAAAATAATGTATCCAATATCCAAAAAATACTGTATCTGGTAACCCTCTCTCAGTGGACTATTAATAATCAGAGTAATAAATTTCAAAAGATATACATTCATCTTCAGTTGCTCATTTGGATAATTCAGTATTCCCTTTATATGGCAGAAAGTTCAAAACAAAACAAACGTAAATTAAAAACATGGAATTTTGTGCCAGATATAAAAACAAAGACCCACAAAAATTTATTATAGTCATGCCTAGTTATCGTTGCAGCCCTCCCAATCTTCTCAGTAAAAAATTGAAAAGATTGCCCACCCCAAAACAGAAAGAAAAAAAAAAAAAAAAAAAAAGAAGTGGAATAACACTAGCACCTCTGTTCTGTTCAGAGCATCTTTCCCAGGTAGCCTTGAGCGGAGAAATCAGGTACTCACCTGCTGCAACCCTTTTATCATCCTTCTGACCCTGCACACACCTAGCATCGAGGGACACAGGACAAAACCACCACATGTCTCTGCTTCTGGAACACCACAAAAAAAACCAACCCAGGAAACACCGCTGAAGAGCACTTTGGTCAGGAATCACCACCAGATCACTTCACAGCATGGTCTCTGCCCTGTCCCAACACTGCTGGCTGTCGTTGGCCCCGGGCACAGTGCTACACAGGTGGAGTAAAGCTGGGTGTGGGTAAGACCTGCGTGGGACACCAAGACACACACAGCCTCTTGCACATGGTAAACCTGGAGCATCAACTCACTTTCTCTTTAGAGAAAGACTTCAGCATCCCCAATAAATGATGCAATTGATGGCAGTGTTCCTCTTTTAAAGGAGTAGGACTGTAACGTGGTGCACACACCTGAAAGGGTATCTTCAGCGAAGACAGAGGACCTAGTCAAAACGAAAGCTTGCTCAAAACACCAGAACAGCCTGTACAGAGGAATCATTCATACATGAAGCAGTCCATCTCAGTGATTACACAAGAGGAAATGAAGTGATACAGAGCTTTATATACAACTTTTTTATAAAGGAAGCACAGGTTTTTCATAAAGGAAGTGATTCAAACATTTTTTGAGTAAAATGGTAAGATGCATGAATGCTCAGTGTGCAAGTGTACACATTTCACCGTGGACTGTGACTTCAAGATACAACTAGACTTTACATTCATAGTGAATTATTAATTTACTATCTACTTGCTTGTCTCCTTTTTTAGATATGCAAAGATAACATCTGCCCTTTTCCCAGAGCAATGCAGTAGAAGTTCACCTCGAGATGATTTACCGTGATAACAAAATTCTTTTCCAAGTCACTGTTTACCCAAACCATTTCCCTTGCTAGATGTATAACCTGTATACTTCTGTCACACGTCTGACCTTCACGTTTTCTGGATTTCTTAAAAACACCATAGCTGTACAGAGCACTCTTTGGTTAGTTCCTTGAAGAGTCTTATATTCAAGATTTAAAATGTTTACTTTGCACTTGTTGATTCTTTTGGTATATAGTTATAAAGATTTTTATTACAGATTCTCAAGTCCCAGAAGCAAGTTTTGTGAGTGGTGCCATACTTCAACTAGCCTGCCAAAGAGCAAAGTTGGGGGACAGTCAGGACATCACCAGTTTAAGAAACCAAAGCACCAGTACAATAGTGAACATCTCCCACCGCTGCAACATGGGCCATGAGTTTTGACCTGCAGAGCTTATTTTGTAACGAGTACCAGGAATAACATTCACAAACATGAGTAGGGGCACAAGAAGCTTTAGTCATGCTCCCTAAATCTTAACTCCCAGTGAGTAAGCTTCACCTGAGGAGGTGTACAGGTTCCGTATCAGTCAACTGCTCAGCACTATTAATAGAAATTATACACATCTCACACTTTCACACACAAAATTTTCACCTAAAGAATATTTTCCTCAAAAACACTGTATGCATAGGAAGGTTGTTTAATGCTTCCTCCACCAATAACACCAAAACATGTATTTAGAACTGTGCTCAGAAACAAGCTATTTTCAGAAAACAAGCTCTCCCACTGAGGAGTGCAGCAGCCTGAAAGCCCACGTTGGTCTCACCGTTTCTCATCAGCAGTTAGATCCTTAATGAATGTTAATGTGATAGCCTCAAAGCATTTCCCATCCGCCCAGGAAATAATAGTTAATAAACCAAGGCGTTGCTTCTATTGCTAATGATCCTTAGCCCTTGGCAGCCCTGAATCCAGCTTCAGCAATATGCAGAGCAAGGACTGCCTTCACTTTTATCTCATCAAGTTTCTATCGATTTACCTTTGCACACTTTGCCCCACATATTGCTGGGCTGCATTAGTTGGCTGATTTGTCTGATTAGTATATCAGAAAATAAGCCCAGCTCTAAAATGCCTTGTTATTTCAGCCAAAACTTCCCATTTGGAAACGACTGGATCTTATCAAATAACTGCCCTGCCAGTTGCCCTCTTACTCAGTGAGCCGCGAGCTTGAGCTCCCGTGGGAAAGCGCAGTGAAGCCGAAGGGCCACCAGCCTCACATCTGAATGCTACAGCTAGAAATTTGTTTTTATTTAATCATTAAAAGGGAAAATACTTACTTTGGAGCAGTGGCCTACCATATTAAACTACCTAAGTCAATTAGGGCGGGATAGACCACGCATTATATACGGACAATCGATTGCGTGGCCCTGTTTGTGTGCCTGCCTAATGTCCAGGCAGCAGCACAACCATCTTCAAAGAACTAAAGCTAATTAAGAAAACCCATTAAAATCAAACTAGATCAAAGGGCTTTTTAGTCTTGTTTCCTACGGTAGTTTGAACATAGCAGTTTGAATTTTAGAAAGGAAAATTTCACCTGTGAGCAAAATCATGCTTGGGAAGCTTTTGCAGAACACGCAGCTAGTTTAAAAGAACTCAGATGTAAATCCAGGATTTTTGGTGCCACTAAAAAACCCAACAATGCTTATCTTTCTCATATATACAAATTTCTTACATGAGAATGGATGTCTTCACTACATTTGGAGAATGTGGAGGGATGGGGGATTATACATAATACATGTTATGAGCAGTGATCTAATGGTGTCTGAGATAAAGCCACTTTGGTTCTGAGAAGACCGCCAGTGCAAGCTTTTTGTTACTATGGCAAGCACAAAGCCCCAGCTAAGGAACAATTTAAAACAAAACCCCCAAAATATGACCTTTCAATTAAAAGTTCACGCTGAATGTATCCATTTATGTATGATACCAAACTTTTTTAAAATTTTCATTATTTTTAAGTGTTCTTCTTAAAATGAGGAATACCCTAACAGGATTAAGGAGTGCTGTAAGTTTTTCATGTATTTCATTCATGTCTACTTTAAATAATGCTTTAAACATATATGAATTTACATTAATCTTTTCATTACTTCATAAACTGAGAAACAATTATTTCAAGTAAAAAAAAATAGCTTGGTATTATTTAGAAGCGTTGGTAGTGTTTTAAAATACGTAAATGTTGAAAGTAATTTTTTTTCAGCCTTTCTTTTTAATTTAGAAAATTATGAAGTCTGTTCATTCATTTAAGCCTACATTCTATGGACAAAGAAAAAAAATTCATCAAAATTCTGTAAACGTTTCTTTGTGGCATTCCTTTATAGCTAATAAAAGCTCCAAAGATGATGCTAGCTAAATTTCTGCAAGACATTTTTTCTCTTTTAAAAAATGCAGACTGCAAGGTAAAATTCAAAGGTACCAAAACAGAAAACAATAATTTGAGATCTCTTTCATGAAAATTATATATACTTTCCACTCACTGACTAGATCTTGCTGACTATAATAAAAACATACATAGGCATATCTAGATTTAGGCATCCATTTCCAACTGGATCCCAATTTAGGAATCAGTCTTATTCTCTACCTTTGGGCAGGGGAGGTGGGGGGTGGAGAGGGAATATCAATATATTTTCACTTCCAGCTTATGAGAGAGTTGAAATTCACTTAAATATAGATCACGAACAATTTTCTTAAAACCATCTTGTCCCTCCTGGTTCCCAGTTCCTACAAAGAAGCTAAAACCCCTAAATAAACACACATCGGGGCACACATATTCACACACACACACACACAGAGCGTTAGGCCAATTGGACAGTTTACAAAACAACCAAAAAAAAAATCTTTTCCCTCTCCAAAAAACAATTTAACACAGCAAATCCCAGAGTCAGATTATCCCAAAAGGACAAGCTAGTACTACCAGACAAATTGTACCCTAGAATTTTATAAACCTTCCCTTCCACAGCGGAGAAGCTGCCATGCTTCTGATATGCTAATTTGCTCTGGGTTATTCAATTATACAGACATAAATGGATTATAGGGTTAATATTAAAACTGGAAGCATATATTATTAAAATTGTATTTATATGTCCTATACTAAGCAAATACTACTGTAAATACACTAAGCAAAGATTACACGAATGGCTTTGTTCTGAAACTAAGCTTTTTATACAAAATATTTCCTTTTTTATTGCTTACTATTTTCCATTTCTTTTCTTCCATAAAACTAAAAAAGAGATGCCATCAAGCAGTAAATGGAGGAATAAAGCTGCAGAGATTTTTTTACTCCCATTTATTCCCATTGAGCCTCCCTCAGGGATATACAAATTGGAAATTGCTAAATTATCACCTAATAGGCAGAAACAACGTAGGCGAGACCAATTAAGTAAAAGGCAGAAAGTTGTATTATACATGTAATTAAATGAAATTCTTTGACTAGACTACATTAGAATCATTTCCCAAAAAGGACAAAACTTGACTTTAATCAGCACATGACACACTGTATGACATGTCACTAAAATAGCACATTAAGAGTTTTGATATTACTACAAAGAATAGTTTTCTTAATTGTAAATCAAGTTACTTCCAGGTGGTAGGAAATGGGCTAAATAGCAGCATTCCTTCCTAAATATACAGTACTCTAATGATGCATAATTGAGTATAAAGTCATAAAAGCGTAGGTGGTTGTTTTTTTTTTTTATTTTAAGATGTAATATCCTTCAAATAGGTACCTACACGCATTTTTTCAGTTGGACTATTCTCTTACAGAAATCCACAGGCTACCATAGAACACAGGAAATCACTAAATCAAATCAGCACCATAATTTCCAACTTTAACGCGAGTGACAATAAGCAGGGGTAATTTTGGCTTGTAATCACAAACATTTTTTAAAAAAAATAACGCTGGGGGCGGGAGGGGGCGGGGGGGGGGGTGGGGGGTGGGGAATGCAGTTAAAACAATTCTCATTTACAAGCTTTTGGGCTCTTCATCTCTAGCCATTCTCAGCACTGAGGCAAACTGCTGGTGGCTACAGGCACCAGCTCAGCAGTGGCCAGAGCCCTGTTCTCCTTGCCATTTCACAGGCACTTCGGGCCAGCCCCTGGCAGCTACTTCAGCAGCTGGAATGCAGGCTGGGTGAAAACATACTTCAAAAGGCAGATACAAGGGACTCTGTGGGGCTACAGAGGGCAGAGGAGGAGAAGAAGGAGGAGGAGGAGGAGGAGAAGGAGAAGAAGCAACACCTCTCCCCGTGGTGCTTTTCTACACCTGTCCTTTCTGAAAACTGTCTAAACCAGCCAAAAAGGAAGGCATCTTTACCCCCACTTGGAGAAAAATACTGTATGATTTAGTTAAACCAGTAATTGTTCATCTAGCTGAAAATCAGAACATCAGATATGCATTAACAGCTCTAAGCACAAATTGTTTTTTGGAACTAAATGAATTCTGCAATGGTACAGCAAACAAGTGGGGGCAAACAGTTTCACAAACCTTGGACAACCTGCACACCCTAAGCCGAATTTTCCTTCAAGTAATTCCTAATAACACACTTTTCACCTACCTCTTTTTATTTCTTTAGATAACACCATTTCAATAGCAAATCCATGATCTTCTGACCTTCTGTCTCGAGAAAATTCCTGTCCTATTGGAATGTATTTGCCAAGCAGGCTTTGAAACCTTGGTTAAATCATTATCATTATTTCATTATTGGAAATACCAGTTTATTGTTTATTTCATACATTTATACAAAGTAAAATGGAAGCCTTGGAAAGGAAATAAAGTGATTTGCTTTCTCAATTGAACAGTATGGAAATGCAGAAAATTAAAAAGCCACATGGTTTAAATTGCCTTATTAAAAGAATAACCTGTTTATATCAAAAGAACAAACAGCTTACTTTTTAAAGAAGCTAGATTTTATAAAATGTTCATTATTGGTATAAATCAGTTCCTGTCCACAAGGGATTAAAAAAAATGAGTTTGTGTAGTTGATAGCAGCACTGAGAATAGCAAGAGGCAATATGAAAGACAAAAACCAGGGCTTGTTTTGGTGAGCGTGTTTTCAGGACAAGTAGTACAGACATAACCAACTGTCTAATGTCACCATGTGCTTGAAAATACCACTGTACAGGAGTCCAGCCTGCACAGCCTCCTAGATAATGCCAGATCAAAGACAAGAAGCTCTCCTTCCAAATTACAGATGGCCAGCCCCTTCCAGAAAAGGAGATCTAACATCAAAAGACAAGAGAGAATACAAGACAGAAGCTGACTTGAACCCCCGCAGAACAGCCTGCGAAACAATAAGGAGCACTGACGTAAGAACAGTCCTCATCTAGATTGAAATTCCGTGATTAAAGCCTGCGCATATGTACTTACTGCCTGTTGCTACCATTTCATCAGTGCTCACTAGTCACTCTGTAACTTATTGCATGAAGCTCTCGATTTCATATTAAAGAGGTCGTGACTCTGAATAGTCTTAATCATTCTTAATTAAGCCCCACCCTACTCAAGTCACTGTGTATTCAAAATGAAAGTAAGTGACAGCTGAAATAAGCTGCTAGTGATGCCCATCTTAGGATATGCTTTCCACCAACATACCGAGGGGAAAAAAGGAAATATTGGTAAAGTATGATGGATCTGTCGTGCCTGACGCTGCTGGGCATGGCCGTGTTGCTATGGGATGAGATGGGGTAAAGGCTGCTCATGAGTAACACAAAATAGGTTAATTAGAAGCAGTTTAGAGCACTGTTGACAGAACACAGCACAACCTCTTATTTTAGCCTGTGGATATTTTAAAAAATAATCTCAGTGACTTAACACAAACTTCACTTTCTAAGTTTCCTTCAGTACTTAACAAGCCTAAATTCAAATGAAACAAGAGGACCTCACCTTGCGACTTCAGGCATGACACATATGCTCTCCTATCTTTTATGTTTCCGAATTTTTTAACTTTCGCCTTTCATTTCATTTTACATATGTACTTTACTTTTCCCTCCAGTGAAAAACAAAGAATATACAATACAGAGTGTAATGCCTGGGAATAAATCTAAACTGAATTTAGGGCAGGAAACGCAACTAAATTGTTACATTCATGTCAGGATTCAAAACAGTAAGATCTGATCAAGCAACTAAAAATAGAACACTTAACACTCATGGACATCAAATATATATGCAAAAAAAAAATCTAAACATTTTCAAGTGCATGGAATTAATAACGATGAAATATTTACTGAAACTATAGATGTCACTGCATTCTTCTACTCGCATTTCTTCCAAAGGTCAGTAAAAGTGATAAAGCAGTTTCTTTCCTAAGGGTGAAAATTTTGATTGTTTCATGATTTTTAATGTCATAAGCCTTTCCAGGAAAATAAATTACTCCTCCTTGTGACAGCTTCAGGAGATGTAGGTTTCCTGATCTCAATGTACAAAAACATTTTGTGTTTTGATTTACCCTGTTTAATTCAGTTCTATTAATAACTCAATATTATTCATTTAATTTAATTTAATAAATAAGAAATAAATAATCATTAATTAGATTTATTTTTTCCTAACACACTGTTTTCTCAAAAATGTAGACAAATCTTTGGAGAAAACTTCAGCCCTGCCCATAAATCCTCATTCTTTAACCTAAGTTAACATGAGGATTATAATACTTTAATTTGTACTTACATGCAAAAAAACTATCCTACGGTTTACTGCCTCAGTGACTCTAAATCAAATTTCTTTTGTTTATTGTTTAATTTCTCCCTTCCAGTCTTCTATCCCCACACTCAGATTATTAATCTTTATAACCTTTTTCCCATTCATCACTATCGGTAACACATTTTTCCAAAGCCTGCTATGCCCCGACGAGGAGGATGTGCAAAGGAAGGTCAGAACGTGGCCAGGTAACTACAATTCAGTTACCACTTCTGGAGGTAATACATGGTCCAGGCTATAATGAAACACTTTATCATGCTCTTCCACTCCAGTGGCTAAACACTTTTAATATTTATAAATATGGAATAGGAAGGTTATTCACCCAAAACTGGAAGTTCTTTTAAAATGTCCTGGTCCATGAGTGTTTATGTAGTGGTTACACTCACCCATATGATGTAACCTACTTTTTTTAGCCTGAGCTTTATCAGCTCACTTCCCACCTCACTCTAGCTGTGACCCATCCACATGCTGCTGGAAAATGACCCAAAAAACCAAAGAGCATCCTTCCCTAACCCCCTTCAGCTTCTCTCAATGTCCAAACTAAATTCAACATAAAAAATGAGCCTGATAAAAGAGAAAAGTCAGCTGACTTTTTAAACTGCAGGTCTTAGAGAGTTTGCAATCAACTCCATCAAGCTCAGTGTTAGATTATTCTTTGGCCTCTTCACCACTTTTCAGAGACAGGTTGCATCTTTTCCTGCTATCAACAAAAACAGGTCTAGCCGATTTGGGGTAAATTTGCTGTAGCTCTGTGAGCCACTCAGTTAAGTGTAGAGACGCTCCCCAGACCATGCACTTTTGATCTGAACTTTTGGGCAATTTTACAGCCCAAAAGACTAAGCATCTGTTGGAAACTTACTCATGACAATATGAATATAGTTACTATAGCAGCTTCAACGCATTCTTCCTAAGGTATTTTCAGTAAGAGCTGGAATTGAGGAAAAGCATCCATTATTAGTTGCAATCAGTGAATCAGGAACACAAACCAGTGAATTAGAAAAACATCTGATCTGGGCCAGTGTAGTACCACAGCAGAGTCAAATCTCCGGTTGGTATCCAACACAAATGAAACTCCAGATGTGTTCAGTGCTGAAAATTAAGTACAGGAGATTATCTTGGATGTTAGCTCTTTTATTTGGAAGCCAGAAATAACTCAGACAAATCAAAATGCTTTGTGCTTCATTTTACACTAGTTTCCTGACTACGTATCACACGGTCCTGTTAGTACCCACGTGGACCTGCAACGTGATCACTGCTGATATATAAAAGAAGCTCAGAGCTCCACTGCACTTCCATGCATCAGAAATTTTGTGTCCTAACCAGGGAAAAACCACAACAGAGTAAGGGCTGAAGATGAAAGGCTCCTCTTCGCAGATGCTGGCTATGTCTCATCATCAAACAAAAAGCATGGCTCAAATTAACTTGAGTAAGTGAAAGAGCTGCGCAATCATCTCTAGGAATCTTTGTACCTGTTTGAAGTAATGACAAAAAAGACCTCTACATAACCTGTGCACATAGCTACTGGTGCAGAGACCTCCATGAACAGCCTTAGAGTTACAGAGAATTCAAACTGCATGTCCTTGTAGCGACAGTGGTCTTGACCTATGAAAAAGGGATTCTATTTAGACAAGAACAAAACATGAAAATATGAAAAGTACATCATCACAGAAGATGGACAGAAACAACTTAGTTTTCCTCATGAAGTGACAGAATTATATTTCAACCACGGTTACCAGATTTAACTTGAACCACAAGAATTGCTCATCGCTTTCTGAAATTCAGAATAACTCTCAGATCTTTTTTCCCCTTTGTTACCAGAAAACAGCTGCTGTAAAGCTCCATTCTTCTCAAATGAGAGGAAATCTAGTGGGGAAGACACTTAGCAGTGTTTCTAAGCAGGCTTTCACGAGGAATGTTCCTGAAAAAGATGGAGAAAAACTGGTGGGCCAAGTAGTTATTCTTACTGGAAAGGGATCTAATTACCTCAAGATAAAGAAGCCTGTACTGCTGTCTACACAGGTGTTTAGACACCCATTGAACTCAAGGGAGGAAACAAAGAGGATGGTCCCTTGAAGATGTGGGATGCCATGAGGATGACCATTAGTGCTGTGGATCAACAACGCAGCCAAAGCAGATAAGGGAGATTGACAATCCCCTTGTAAAGCTAAATGTCATTGCTGGAGCCCAATTAGGGGGTCAGAGAATAAAGGACAGCTTTTGTCATGCTAGTTCCAGCCTCATAGACACTCATTAAGCACAAGGAACTGCATCTCCCTGTTCAGCTCTTCCACAATGGGGTTTCATATGGGCAGAGCACTTTGCCTCTTACCATGCTAAGAAAATAGTACCTAAACTGTCCTCCTCATCAAGCTGTGACCCAGTAAGGACACAGGTTTGCCTTAATTCAGTACATCGACTGTAACAGCAGGTATGTTGTAAATAATGTTATGGATGGGAATAATTCCAGGTATCTCGAGGATGCAGATAGATTATATACTTCTATTAACATAATTGCATTACCAAGAAAAAGTTTCCAAGATGTTTGTGGGAAGTCCTAGAAGTTTTAATGGTGCGAAAGTTCCAGGGAAAGACAGATTTCCCTGGAACTGTGCAGCGTAGGGCTCACTGAGGAACACCACGACCTGACAGAGAGCTGCAGTTAGGGCATTGACTGCAGAAACGCTCACAGCCATAAGCACCACCAGAGCACATGGAGATTATTTTTTTCCTCCTGTTGCGGCTGATAAAGGCTGCTTGACTGAGATCTGTTCCACCCCACACTGTAAATACCTAGAGGGCCATAAGGCAACAGAGAAGGTAATTCTGCTGTTCATGACAGAGCACTAACCAAAGACCTTCCTCAAGCCTGAGTATTCTGAAACTTTTTGCCTTTTTCATTTGAAAAGGAGAAATCAAGAAAAGCCAATCTCTGTGCTTTGGGATCAAACATCAAAAATCAAGATTGAGAGGTAGAAATAGATTGAAACAAGACCCTCAAAGCCCAACAGCTTCAAGGTCAATATCCAAAACTGCAAATCATCTATATAGTATTTTTATCTAAGCACTCAAGAACACAAGCAAGGCAATATTCTAAAAGGGACAGAAAGAAACCCAGAAAAACGCAGCTGCAGGGTCATGCGAAGAATGACACAGGTAGATGAAGTCTCTTTCAGGAGGTACCCACATATTTTAAGGGCATTAGTTCATTCGGTACAGGAGCAGTTAAAGTATTTGGTGCCAAGCTGTTGGAAACACACACATTGTGTTAGAAACCATACATGGAGCAATCACTCAAAAAAAAACCCCAACCAACCCTGTATTTTAACAAAAACAACAAAAAAAAATGCATCAAAAGCAAACTCTACAAAGAGAACAGATGTAGTTGCTATAAAGCATTATTTCTACCGGCAGTTTTCATTAACAGAAAAATACCTGAAGATCCTAGACTTTGATCAAATAATGTGTGCAGAAGCAGCAAGCTATTTTATGAGATTCCAAGACAAGCTCCTCTCAATTCCAACAGAGGAAAAAAATTAAAAAACCAAAATGCAAGTCATTGCATGGTGAAACTGCCCCTGTTCCAGTACTTACACATCAGCCTTTCTCTGGGCTAAGTTTTAATTGTGAATTTGTTGTAAATGTAGTGATTAATGTGAGGATAGTTAAGAGTATCCTTCCCTTTCCCTTCTCCCCTCTCCAGTTTAAATGGCTGAGTGGTACATTCAAACCTTAGGCTATTTTAGCTATAGATAGGGGTTTGGGTTTATCCTGAAATTGGATTGTTTTCCAAAAACATCTACAATGTCAGAAATGAATACCCATTAAAAGAGGAAAAGACAGCATAAAGATGATGCACAGTGCAAACTATACCTGGTCTTTTCAAGGGACAAATCCCCACAACCAGAGCAAGGCAGTCAAGTCAGAACCGAATTCCCAGAAAACATACAGTTGTATTGAATCATTAAGCCAGCACAGGGCTTAAAAGGATAAATCTCAGCTTTTAAGTGCAAAATAGAATTCAATTTTAACTACTGAGCCATGACCACTGCCTCTTTAACAATGCTATAAAAAGCTACTTGGCTTTTCAAATTTAAAAAAGTCAGTGTCACATAAATATGCTCACAAACGGTCTAAAAATAACTTTAAGCTGCCTACCCACAAGGTCAGAAGCAGCAGATGCAAAGAGCTTCCAATAAGGAAAATACTACTGACAAAAGCGAAGGTGTTGCCACTGGTTCACAGCTATTTCTAAACAGTTCTTCAGTGTCAACTTATGCGGAGTTATACTCAAGCTAAAATGGCTTGAAATGTAGGAGTAATCTCCAATATGCAGTTCTCATCAGTCAACCACTTTACTGGTGTTGAGAGTATACTTACCTGAACTTACTAACTGAAATTAAACTTTGATGCATGTCCTTTCCACTCTTTACTAATTATGTACTAAAGGAGAATAAAGATAAACACACCTGAGATGCATTAAGGCAGAAACCAGTAATTTCCAACAACTCAGTGTATTCTAGTGTGCCTCATTACTATGAATACAGAGAACGCACACAATGTTTTATCACACTACATCAGAAACCTTGTCCCTGTGGATCTTCCAATGGATTCTTCTCCAACTCCTGGCGGCAACTAAGTCAGCCATATCACAACACAATCGTTACTTTAACGTACTTCATGCTTCTCAGCATTGAAAAATATAGTGGAAATAGCGGTAATGACGGGGACTCAGACTTCCCGGAGAACTGGTTTGGCGTTTTTTTTGGCTGTGGCAGGTCTACACTTGGTAGAATATTGTATCGCAAGATAGAGAGCTCCTCTTTGTAGAGCCTGAAAAACAATCTAACATGACCATCAATAAGTGTGCTATGAACACTACTAAAGTGATTCACTGATGCAACAATTTAGGGACTTCGATGATTCTGCATCGAGGGGAGTTTACCTAGCTCGCAAAAGATGAAGGACTAAGTTAATCCTCCTGGGATTTGAACCTCTGATTTAAGAAGTCTAAATATTTCAAACCTGATGTTTCAAGCATTCTCCCATCCCCTCCAGCTATACTTTTTTTCTTACTATGCTTCTTTTAAACTTTAATGTTTTCCCTAGAAATGGGCACAGAAAGTATTTGAGTATCAAAGTCACGGGCTGAAACAAAGCCCTAAGAAATACTGCAGCCTGTCAAATGTGGTAAGTGCCTCTGATTATCCTTGACTGCATTCCCTGGACTCAGCATTTCATTAAATAGCAATGCTCTCTTTTAAAAATAGATTTACCACCATCATGTTCTTTCATGTTTTTAGCTAAACCTATGTACAGAAATACTACTTTCCTCAGTAATTATATTTGCTTTTCAGTTTCAATGTTACTGTTAAGATCTGTTACGTTTGGGTAATATGACCTAAACCAAGTCAGGAACACTAAAACTGCTTTTTCCCTCTGTTTTCAGAATCTTCCTTCAACTGGATGAACGAGTAACTTCCTGGGAGAAATTATGAAATGCCTTAAGAATTATGTATGAAATTAAATGAGGTGAATTTGGCTGCTACATTCTTAAAGAAGGACAATACAGTCAAACATTGATGCATGTCAAAATAGATTAGGTTTTCTGCTCCATATTAGCAAAATCCTTCTAGCACATTTTAGCATAGAAAGTGTTTGCAGCACCCACTTAATAATGCCTGATCAAAATCTGTACTTTTTTTACTGATTATGATACTCTTTAAAGTAAAATGGCTGACCACGTATTAAGAATAAAAAATATAATTTATTTATATAAGTGGAAATCTTAACAAAACATTGGAAAGAGCAAATGTATTTTCAAATTAATCTTTTTTTCCTGATGTAATTGACATAAATGTCTCTGGTCTGCAGAATACTTATATAATTGGGGACAAGAAGAGAAAAGCTGAATTGATTTACTGTTAACTGAAATTTGGAAAACACCACTTTCCACAAGATGTCAAATTTCCATTTCATTTCTGCATTGGTAGAAGAGTTAACAAATGATAAATGAGGTTAATGCAACACTTCTAGAAATCAGGACAGAAAGAAAATGTAAAACACAATACTGTCTCTGCGAAGGAAATACAAGTTGCAGCATCCCACAGATAAGTTTAGAGTACTACCCAACTGCAGATTAATTATTTATAGGAAATACATAGTCAGAATTATCTAGCGCTTCCTGCAAGTCAACATGTTCTTCTAAACTGGAAACTAACTCAAATACTGCTAACTTTCGAAAAAAGTTTTGAAATGGTCTACCATTACATTTGTGACAAGGAGACAATCAGTTGTGTTTTAATTAAAACTTCTTTAAAACACTCCTGCAACTTACCCTAGTAGATGAAAATAAAAAGGCATATATTGAAGACTAAGGACTACCATTGAAAAAGATGGAAGAGGTCAAAAGAAAGGAATCAGCTTTGAGCTGGTATTCCAAATCAACAACTGACTGATTTTTCATTGAAAATAAATCTAGGACAACAGATAAGAAGAAACTGTATGGTAAAAACATGCAGTGTTCTGTATTCCCTTTTAAAAGTAAGTAACAGCAGCATTTTGAAATAAAGACCTTTTGCATCACTATTTCCTAAGATGTAAGAATGCATGCTCCTGTGGCTCCACTGTATGCTGTATCAATGGAGAAAATACAAGCTATAGGTTGAATTTAAAATTCTTGGAGAAAAAAACCTCCAAGAGTAAATAAAATTAATAGAGCGGGTATTACCTATCTTCTCTTTTGTCTAATTCTAACCTATAGCTGGAAAGGTTCTCCAGGTCACAAAGCCCAGCTTCCAGCTGCAATAAGCGATATATCACGTCACACAAAGTCCTGTCCCAAGAAAGCAATAATCCCAGGCACCAGTAGAGGCTGGGGATGACTGGCTGGAAAGCAGCTTTGCTGAAAATGTCCTGGGGGCCATGGTGGACAAGTTTCACATGTGCCAGCAATATGTCCTTGTAGCGAAGAAGGCCAGCGGTATCCTGGGCTGCATTCCGTAGACATTGCCAGCAGGTCGGGAGAGGGGATCCTTCCTTGCTGCTCTGCACTAGCGAGACACATCAGGTGTCCAGCGCTGGGCTCCCCAGTACAAGTGAGACACTGACATAGCCGAGTCCAGCCCAAGGTCATGAAGATCATTAAGGGATGAGAGTATTTGTCATATGAGGAGAGGCACAGAGAGCTGGGACCCAGAGAAAAGAAGGTTCAGGAGGATCTTATCCGTGTGAATAAATAACTGATGGGGGCGAGGAGTAAAAAAGATGGATCTACCTCTTCTGAGTAGTGCCCAGTGACAGGACGAGAGGCAACCGGCACAAGTCAAATACAAGACATTCCATCAGAACACAGTAGAAACCTTTTTTACCGTGAAGGTGGTCAGATGCTGAAAGGGTTGCTCGAAGAGGCTGTGCAGTCTCCATGCAGTCTGCAATCATGTATGTAACTCTGTAAACTTATTCATAAAATTATCAGCTCTGTCTTCAAACCATTTAGGAAGACTGGAAAGGCAAAAAGCCAGCCTGAAGGTTATTCCAGAATGTCTATCCTCGAATAGCTCCTCATATGTTTACTAATAAATAATTAGAAAGCAATGGGGAAAAATCTTCAAAAGATAATAAATAAAATATTCCCAAACATTAAAAGAGGCTGAAAAACACAGAACAAAACATTTAAAAGATTGCTCTACAGGAATAAATATTTATGTCACCTGCAAAACGAGAGCATTTATATTTATCAGGTGAAGTTATGCAGAGCTGGGTTGGTTTGGCTTTTTTTTTTTTTACATTCAAGTACTTGAAAGATTGCCTGCATGAGGCATAGTTAGCTCAGAAAACATGTTAACACAGTGCAAGAGAAATGTACAAAAGAATCTGTGGAATCATCTCCTGCTCATTATTTCTGCCCTCACAAAACCTGAAAGTTTTCTTGTCCATTCATTTCATACTGTTTCAATTAATTTCACAGAAATGAATTCTCAGTAAGGACATCTCCAACCTTCAGTTATTCCCAACACCTACGCACAATTTAACTGGGAGGGAGAGCGGAAAAAGAGGAAAATCTTTTCCTTCAGAGATACGTTCACTTGAGATGGGGATCCGCTTCAGGTAAAGGGGTAAGATGAAAACAAACGCTAAACTGGACAAGTGAGAGAGAGAAGGGGAGCAAGATGCAAAAGGGAAGCCCTGAAGAATTGTATAATGGTAATTTTTATACACAGCTACTTAATGCACCCAGAACTGATGCAAAGTAGACATAATACATATATAATACACTATATAAATGTATAGTCTATATACGTGCAAGACAATCAAGGGATCTAGGGCCAGTCAGTGTGGGTCTATAAAAGGCAGGCCCAGCCTGATGAACCTAATCTTCTTTTACAAGATGACCTGCCAGGTGGCTGAGGGAAAGGCTGTGGCTGTTGCCTACCTGGACCTTAGGAAAGCCTTTGACACCGTCTCCAGCATTCTCCTGGAGAAACCAGCTGCTCATGGCTTGGATGGGGGTACTCTACGCTGGCTTGAAAGCTGGCTGGATACCTGAGTCCAAAGAGTGGTAGTAAATGGAGTTATGGTGTCTAGTCACAGGTGCTGTGCCCTGGAGCCAGTCCCGTTTAGTATCTTTACTGACAATCTGGATGAGGGGATATGAACTCAGTAAGTCTGCAGATGACACCAGGATGGGTGGGAGTGTTGATCTGCTTGAGGGCAGGAAGGCTCTGCAGAGGCCAACTGTATGAGGGACCTGGGGTTCTTCAGCCTGGAGAAAAGGAGGCTCAGAGGAGGCCTTACTGCTCTCTGCAACTACCTGAAAGGAGGCTGTAGGCTGGGGGGTAGGTCTCTTCTTCCAGATAAAAATTGACAGAACAAGAGGAAACGGCCTCAAGTTGCACCAAGGGAGGTTTAGATTGGATCATTTCTTCACTGAAAGGGTTGTCAAGCACTGCAACAGGCTGCCCGGGGAGGTGGTTGAATCGCCATCCCTGAAGGTGTTTAAAAAACACACAGACGCAGTGCTTGGCGACATGGTTTAGTGGTGAACTTGGCAATCCTGGGTTAACGGCTGGACTCTATGATCTCAAAGGTCTTTTCCAACCTGAATGATTCTATGATTTTATATTCCAGGTCAACACTTGAGTATAACCCAGGAGGTAGATCTGATGAACCAAGTCTTCAGAATTTAGTACTTTAGCATCCAGAGAAAATAAATAGGTAACTTGAAGACAAGTAAATTCATACAGGTATGCTGTTCCAAATCTCCAAGCAGCTTTCAAAGTGAGCTGTTCACTTAATCTGAGTTTTAACAATAAAGCCCAATCATCACAAAGATTGTGGAATTGCATTTTACTATGGCTTTTAGTTACTAGAGTCTTTAAGGTTGCCAATTTACTCAACAACACTCTGTATCAATAAAGCACATTATTTATGAAATACTTAATGAACAGGGAATTGGGTTCTAATGGGAATCTCCTGAAGTGCTAAGTTCTACCATGCAAGGAGGACGCTGCTGATTCAGAGTCGTAAGTAAAACTAACCATAATAGACCAAAATAGCTCAGATGAAATGCATCATTAAACTTCAGATAGATGAAGAATTTGCTGTAACAGTAAAAGTCCTATTCCCTTTTTATTTGAGAAGGTCATAGAAGTTAGTGTATCTAAGCTCAGCATCATTTAACTTCTGGCAGCATCCTGAATCACTAAGACTTTGGATGCAACATAGTCCTTCCTAAACTGGGAGTTCAGGGATGACTTTCTGCTGGATTCAGGAAAAAAAGAAAATCCTCTTTGATTATTTTCTCAGATTGCTGATCATCATGAGTTATATGAACTCAAAATATTATGTTCAGTATGTGGTATCCATTCACTCTTCATTAGCTGACAGCTCTCCTCCACCAGAACTGTAAAGCTTTTTATTTTTGTGGTCTCATTTTGAGTGCATATCTGACTAGTACCACAGAAATACTGACAACAATCACTTCAGGAACAGAGGCTACTAAAAACACATCAAATCTGTACACTCACTCTACTACAGTCTCATAGAGGATTCTTGGTGAAATTCAAGATCTCAAGCTTTATTCCTCAAAATGTCCCATGTTATAGCAGCAACTATCTGTAATTCTTTGATTACATAAATGAAGTGACTTTCAGGATAATGTTAAATGGTTAAAAATAATTTTCTCTAAAAAATAAAGTATTTCTTAATTTTTATACTTGTTCCCATTAATTAATTTTCTTTCACATAACTCCACAATTTGAAACATTTCAAAGTTTAGTCATAAAAGCAGATTTGTCTTTAGTGTCCCCTTCTCTTTATTGCTAATCGCAGCACCAGTTTGAAATGTCTATGTTAAGCAATTATTCTTCTTATTCTTCTTCACCTCCTTCTACATCCAAGCATATCAAAGAAGCCCTATTTCTTCTTCAACAGCAGCAGCTCCTACTGGATTAACAGGCCAAAACATTGGCTGCCTTCATTAGCACTCTCCTGACGAACCAGGAGGATGTCTAAAAGACTTCACAACAAGAAACTTGAAAGAATCTATATTGGTTTAAAAAGGCTTAAAGAGTATAAATAATGTCATAGTCATTAATTAGTGCCCAGACTTTACTGCAGCTACCAAGTCCTTGACCAGTCTCATTATTACTTTTATCTAGAAGCCACTACATCATGTAATAATAAGTGTTCTCCAATGTAAAAGGCTAAAATAATAGAAATAAGGAGCAAATAATTAAAATAATTTTCTGAGGCTCTGCCAGTATGTTCAAAACAAGTTATTTAAAATTAATTACTACTGATGAGGGCAAGCAGACAAGACAGAACTAATGGCAGGCCATGTACCCCAAACATTAAATCACAGTTATCCAGCTGATTCTGGATATGTCTTTTTATTTACTTTCTGTAACTTTTACTTCTAATTCCTGCACTTTCATATCACCAGTCAGCACAAAAAGGTAGAAAACAGTAATATTACTCTCCATCATTATCAGGCCTTATCTAACTTAGGACTGCTTAATTCCTTATTGATTCTTTCTTTTTTTAATCATACCCAAAATGAGACTGATTCTTTGCCCTCTCAAGACAAATACACAAATTTGCTGAGCAGCATAATAAAGACTATCACGTCTTATAGACAATACTCTCTGTAGGAGCAAACCTTTCCTTTACCTTGACAGATGCAATTCAAAATGGAGCCCTGTGTGAAATCAAAATATTGAAACTGTCAAATATAATCACTCTTCTGGCACACCATGCAAAATTGAACCTTTATTTTATAGACAAGAAAGATGTTTTATTGCTTTAGCAGACCAAGGTCTCAAAGATGACTCAGACTCACCCTGACGAACACAGAGTCTAGGAAGGAAAGTAAACACAACACACACAGACAAAGCCCAACCTTCTAGTGCGTGTCGGAGGGGAGCCTGCAGCTGAGAGAGGATAATTTTACTGTTGAGAACTACCACGAACACAATCTCAATGCCTAAATCTGAAATGACTGAATGTGTTAGGCAGACTTTCAAATTCATTCCCTTAGATCAGTTTTTGATGCTCTCCAACCCAATCCCTCCTTCTTCCATTTCACAGGGCTCACAAGGATTACAAACATCTCATCAAGACCAAAACTGAATGTCTGCATCACTACTGTCAATACTTGTGCTGTGTTTGACCCTTGCTGCTGTTTATTTACATCACAAGAGAGAGAAAACCACTTTACTCCTACTAGAAAATGTCTACTTTGTGGCAACTTTTGTTTTTGCTGTGCTTTTGTGTCTTCTTGTTGGGCTCCAGTTTCAATTTCCACTTGTGATCCAACCATCCAACCTAGCCAAAGGTCTGCCCTCGCTCCTGTCACACCACTACAGTTTTCGCTGTATTTCCAGTCTCCTGCCTTCAGCCTCACTTCTGCCCATGGACACATCTTATTCCTAAGCCTGTAGACCACTGAGGGTCTCTAATTTTTTAAGCTTCAGGCCAGGTCACTCCTGAACACATTTATTTGATCAGGCACTCACTCAATTACAACTTTTTCCTGTGTGAAAAATTGGGTTTAATCCAACTGTAATCCATGAGCCAGACACAATATCCCAAAGATCACATTGTCTACTTGGGATTTTTTAAAATAGGACATTACTGACTTATTGGCCGAAGGAGTTCTGCACCCTCCTTGCTTACCTGGATGTTATAAAAGCAGTTTAATGACAGCAGAGGGTCCAGTGTTGCTTGCTGAGAACTTTGGCTGAGTATATTATGGCTTTTTTTACCTTGTGCAAGTTGTTACAGTTTTCTAAAACTGTTTCTGAGAAGTATTGTTTCTCCTAGGTTATAATTTATTTCTTTATCAGCATGTTCTGCGCATTATTCAAGACCTTTGACAATAATTAGTTTTGCTTTAAACACTAACAGAACAAGCTTGTGTTTGGAAACTTGTCAGACTTCTTTCTGAAGTAAAGCAAGGAAAAACATGAAGTGCAATGAAATGTGTGCGCAACAGTGAATGATTTAAAAACAAATAATCTCAAACCAGCAACAGAATGCAGAATATGTACTATTTACTTTAAATTATATTAAAACCCTGAAGATGATAATTACTTCCGCGCAAGATCATTACTTCTGCGTAAACATACTGGAATACTACACTTAGACGTGAATAGGTTTCATTTGTAATAACTAAACCAGACTTGAAAAACGATGAATTTCCGAGTGATTAGCTCTCAGCATGTTTGGTTTTCAGTAGATTCAGAAAAGCAAATTCGATTTGTTGTTAGTTTTTAATGCAGTGTATTTTCAACTACAGAATTGTAATTACCTATTTTTTTCATGGCATTAGTACTCCCAGTAACAGATCAGAGCTGAACGATGACATGCACCACAGCCCACAGGTAGCCTCCAAGGCATCGCTGGTCACTTGGTAGGCTTGCCAGGGACTGACAGAACTTTTGGGAGCTAAATCGAAATGAGACATGCTTCTGTCTAACTGTTCAATTAGCTCATCAGTGTAAAATACGTTAATGGAAAATTACAGCTTTTTCTCAGATTTGGTATATGCACCTCGTGCACCAAATTCTGCGGAAATAACTTCCTACTGGCTTCAGTTACATAGAGGATTATGGCTAAATTAGTATTTAATTGGACCTGACACAACCATTTCTGTGACACACGCAGCAGAGGTACCAAGGCTCAATCTTTTGCCAGAAGACAGTAGGGAGATCAGGACTGCAGAACCTCTTCCTCTTCCAAACATGACCCGAGACCCTACCAAGCACTGAATTCCTAAAGGTGCCCAAGCATACTGGCACTGGGGGATCTTCCACATCTAAGAGAACACAAAATATTACATTCTATCTTCTTCATATATCTATCTTCTTTCCTTACATGCGCAATCATTTTAACTGAAGTACAACAGTGAATATCCTGTTGGATTAAATTTTCTAATCTAATAGAATTCCATGTCCCTGGAACAATTCCTACAATTTCTACCATTTCAGTTCTAATCATCTCCACAGTACTGCACACCAGATAAGGATAAAGTTGGGTTTTTACCTACTATAATGTCTTATATCTGAAATTCCTTTATATGATTCAGTATCTGTCATGCAGTTCCTACTTCTCCATCTGAGTGGTCTTAAAATAATGAAAATTAATTAAAATTTTAAAATATATATTAAAAATTGCTTCTTGTTCCCCAAATCCGATGTATTTTATGTATTTAGTACACTGAATCTGTGTTCTGTTGTAGAGCTTGGACAAAGCATCAGGATCCCACCGCTACTGCTGTAACCTGACATGAATGAGTTTAAATAAATTCAATGACCGTAAGTAAGCAGGAGTATAAAACACTAGTAACATTGCTGAAACTACTCGGGTATTAAGAACGAACAGTGGCAAAATCATTATATACTCTTTAAATGAACTTGTACTGAATAGAAATCTACAGAACTCGTGCTCCATGAAAATAAATGTGTTACTTTGATTCTGTGATTCATCTGCTCAGAGACCCTCAAACAAGCAGACTGGAATGATGTGCAAACATGCATGAGACTGGAATGTGCTGAGTTTGTCAGGAAGCCACAACTGGAAAACATTCATTATCAGGATACTGTATTGCGGCAGATGTTGCTGAAAAGCAAGATGCCTCCTCTTAGAAAAGCAGCTAACCAACGATTACACGTTGGCTGCATATATTGACTGCGCAGAACTGCAGAACAACCTGCTGCAGTTGCCCATGACCACGAGGACAGAGTCATTTTTAGACCGTGTGCAGGATTGCAACAAAGCAAGTTAACCACACAGATGATGATGCTTCAGAAATGGGTATGCAGAATTGATCATTCCGGTACTCTGTAACACTGTACCTGTAAATACTGTCTCACTGTCACTAAAGGAAAATGGATCTCTAATGCCTGTGCTTCCTCTAGTATCCTGCTTACAAGGCTTAGCCAAAATTTGGATGCAACACAAATATCTTCTAGAAAATAAAGTAATTTTGAAAACCTGTTAACTT
Source organism: Falco peregrinus (assembly GCF_023634155.1). Lineage (NCBI taxonomy): Eukaryota > Metazoa > Chordata > Aves > Falconiformes > Falconidae > Falco > Falco peregrinus. Next base: position 5,582,298 of record NC_073723.1, read on the forward strand.
CTTTTAGTTAGATGGACATAAGCTATTCGCTGTTTTTCTTCAATAAAACAAAGCAAAATATTTTACCTGAGAAGAGGGTACAAAACAACTTAAACGAAACCCAATTATTTATTTTAACAGTACTGAGGCAGCAAAGGCATCTCTTAGAATTTAGAAACAGTTAAAACCTTAATAATCTTGGGTCTTAGAGATCAGACATCAACCACAAGCACAGCCATCATTTGAAAATTACAAACTTATTCACATTTAATAAATTAGCTTTTTAGTTACGAATGTTTCTAGTTACCATGCACCACTAAAAGAAAACTCTGAGCTGAACAAGTAACTTCTGATTTTCCAATATACTTGCAACATGCCTCAAATAAAGGCTACGAAAACTAAGGGATACACAAGATGAAAAAATTCAAAAGCCTCCAGTGTGAAAAATACAACTGTGAATATATATATATATATATATATATATATATGTATACATAGATATTCTACAAATGTGCGAGGCACCAATCGTTAACACAGGTCAGACCTGAACAGAATGGATTAAAGGGAATTGCAGAAAGCATGCCAATAAAAATGAGATGCCAATACAGATTTTGAGACAATCTGACCATGATGCAAATTTCCCATTAGATACTTAAAAACACTAATGTGTCTTTGCTAGTTTAAAGAAAATCCATGAAAGATACAGGGAACATGACACCATGAAAGCAAGGGTAAGAAACTTCTGCTTTTCTGGATCTAGGCAAAAAGACTGGGTAGATTTCATGTCCAATCAGCAACACTGACAAAACCATCTTTAAAAGCGATAAAGAACAGCTCAAAGAAACTGAATATAATATTGGAATGATTTGTTATCTTTGAAAGGCAAAAATCTCAAAAAATATCCATCAAACAAAACAAATGTTTTTAAAAATATTTTTTAGAGGAAAGAGATTTGAAATCTATAGGGGCAAAAAGTCATTAGGCTGGACCCCAGAAAGACCAGTTTTTATTGGGCACCATGTTTCCTGGATCACTGACAGTTACGGGAGGACTTTCAGCATCCTACACAACTCACTCATCAGCCCTCTGTGGGGAACCTTCCTACTTCTCCATTCACCATTCAGTACTGAGTCCCATCAGAAGCAGAGATATATGCTTGGATTTCTACAATTGCTCTTTCAAAGTCATGGGAACAGAAGGCACGCAGGTTCTTAAAAAGAATCATGTCAGAAAACTCAGTCCTTAACAAAAAGAGTACACTTAATACTAGGATTGTTCTTTGTCGAGTTACTACACTCCTTGAAGATAATATAACAAGTTGTCTCAGGTACTGAGATAAAAACTCAGAATCCTTTTTAATAAAACAGAAGCACAGGAAGCATTTGGTCAAAACCCTTCCCTCTGAGAAATTTTAGAGAACGCTACTTTTAGTCAAAGGAGTTATTTCATGAGCAGGAAGAATAAAGAAGCCTATTCCATAAGAATTTGTGTTCTTTGACTCTTCTTCATACTCTAACCTCAGACTTGGTTTCTCCGTGTTCCCCACCTACCAACCAAAAAGCTCCAGGTGTCAAATCAAACACACATTCACTCAATTCTGCTTCTTTCTCAGAACAGAGGCAATGATTTTTCTCTTTCCCTTCTACCCATCAATGATTTTGACAGAACGTTTAGGAATTAAATCTCTCTTTGAGACCTCTAGTCTTCAATTCACTGGTGAATTCAAAACTTCGTAGTGACAGAACAGAAAAATTAATAGCATCAAACTTGCGTTATTAGAAAACCAGATTCAAAAAGGCAGCTTGGAAGAGTCAGGCGGAGCACTAATCCTAGACATAACCACTGCATTCCAGGTTCTGATAATGAAAACAAAATCATAGTGTTTAAATCTTATGTGGCTTCATACCACATGAAGTTAATTAGCTTCTGCAGGATTTAAGCCATTTTTTTGGTAAAAGAAGGAGATTTAATCAGAGCTAAGTCTTCAGCCTCAGCTTCTGTCAGTTTGTAACATATCTGGGAGGTACCCAAAATCATGAATGGTCTTCCCATCACTCCGGTCCTTTGGAGAGGCTGTACTCTACTGTTCAACAAGCGAGCACTCTCTCTGGTGGCCCGGTACTTTTAGCAGGTCTGACACCCAGCAGTAACAGCCCTCAAACCAACTTTTGTAGATCAAAGACAGACTTAAGAATCTTGAGTTAGCTACAGTACTTCTTAGTATCACATAGCAATAATGTTCGTACAAAGACAAAAATGCATGGGACAGAGTATATTATAAAGACCTAGTTTCATTCTCCACTAAAGGCCAGTCAGCCTCACCTCAATCCCTGGGAAAGCTATGGAAAAAATCCATCAAGGAAACCATTTCCAAACACATGAAGGACAAAATGGTGATCAGGAGTAGTTTGCATGGATTTATGAAGGGGAAATTGTGCTTTAACTACCTCTTAGCCTTACACAACAAGATGACTAGCTTCGTTGACAAGAGGAGAGCAACGAGTGTTGCTTCGATCTCAAAATTTGTAAAGCCTTTGACACCCCTTCCCAAAACATCATCATAGACAAACTGATGAAGCATGGGTTAGGTAAGTAGGCAGTGAGGTGGATACAAACCAGCTGAACTACTAAGCCAGCACACTTGCAACCAGTGGCACAAGGGTCAGTTGGAAGTCCATCACTAGCAGCGTGTCCCAGGGGTCGATACTTGGTCTGATGCTGTTTAACATCTTCATTAGTGACCCGGTTGACAGCGCAGAGTGCATCCTTGGCAAGTTCACAGGTTATTACATACTGGAGGGAGTGGCTGATGCACCTGAGGGTCATGCTGCCATTCAGAGGGACCCTGACAGCCTGGAGCAATGGACGGAGTGCAATCCCATGAAGCTGAACAAAGTCCTGCACCTGGGAAGGAATAACCCCAGACACCACTACATGGTGGGGACCAAACAGCTGGGAAGCAGAGAAGAACCGTGGTTTCCCAGCACACAAAAAGCTGACCACCAGGCAGTAACGTGCCCGTATTCCAACAAAGGCCAACAGCGTCCCGGACTGAATCAGGCAGAGCCCTGCCCGCAGGTGGAGGGAGGTGATCCTTCCTATCTACTCAGAACTGTTGAGACATACCTGGAGTGCTGGGTCCAGTGCTGGGCTACCCAGTACAAGAGAAGGACTTAGTGGAGTGAGTCCAGCGTGGGGCCACTCAGATGATTAAGTGACTGGAGCATCTCTCGCATAAAGAAAGGCTGAGAGAGCCGGGACCCAATTCAGCTTGGAGAAAGGAAGGCTCAGGAGGGATCTCATCAATGCGTGTATGTGATATGAAATGAAGGTGAGGGAGAGAGACTCTTCTCAGTAGTGGCCAGTGACAAGCCAAGAGGCACTGGACAAATTAAAACACATGAAATTTGATCCGAACATGAGAAAACACTCTTCACTGTGAGGATGGTCAAATATCAAAACAGGTCATCCAAAGAGGCTGTAGAATCTTTGTGGAGATATTCAAAAGCCAACTAAACACAATCCTAGGCATCTGTGCTAGGTGACCCTGCTTGAGTAGGGGGGTTAGACTACCTGACTTCATGGGGTCCCATTCCAACCTAAACAATTCTGTGAATGATTCTATGAAAACATATTACATTAATATTTTTGATGGAGCATTCACATCCCAAATGGTCTTTAAAAATTTCCGAAGTATTTAAACCGTATCTATTCTCATCAATAATACAAAGAAAAAACTTTGAATGGCTCAGGCTGTCAGGAGCTTATGATTTATGTTTTAATGCATGAAGATAAAATTTAATGTCACTTTAAACAAATTATTTTTTTGTTGCAGATTTTATTAGACCATTACCCTCCATGAGCTTTCACAAACCACTTATGGTGAGTCATTCATAAATCGGATTCAAAGGGCAAGAAGGCCCAGAAATGTGTTAACTGCATGAGTATTCCATTCAGTTTCTAGAGTCTGCTTAGTTTTCTGGAATTATCTAGAACTAGAATTTAATACAGACTGCAAAAGAGATTCTGAAAAATCATACTGAACACCTATACACTAACTGAAATGCTTTTAAAATCAGGTATATGATTAACTTCCATTGACACTCAGTGTTACTTTAAATTTTTCTTCAGCACCTTCTGCTTGTAAAGATTTGGTCAGTGTTCCAGTAAAAGGTGACCCTTCCTGTGGTTTCCACTCTAGGCCAGCCTTCTGCTGAGCTATTATGAATAGCTGTTCCTAAAAATCTCTCCCCCGGCAGCCAGACTCCAAGACTGTGCAAGGGCAGGTTGAGATTGGATATTAGGAAAAATTTCTTCACTGAAGGAGTGTTGAAGCATTGGAACAGTCTGCCCAGAGAGGTGTGAGAGTCACCATCCCTGGAGGAATTTTAAAAACACGTAGCTGTGGCACTTAGGGACGTGGTTTAGTGGTGGACTAAGGGTCGGACTCTATGATCTTAAAGGTCTTTTCTAGCCTAAACAATTTTATGATTCTATGACCGTAGTGGTCTTAGGATGAAACAGTGTATTATGAGGAATAAAATGTGGAGTTCATAATTCAGAACAATGCATCATATTTTATCACAGTATCAAAAATATTTTTTTAGTTTCCCCAAGAAGCAGCAAATTAGTATCTGACATATTAGACATATGCTGTATGCCTAAGTGAAAGATCTGAGACCACATTCACTGCTGAACTTAATTTAATAATTTCTTCCTTTTCCCTAACTTCGTATAATTCCTTAATCTTTTGTAATTCCTGCAGCAGCAAGTATAAAAGCTAAGTACTGATCAGAATCACTTTGTGTCAGGGAGAACACACACACAGTAAAAAGACATCCTGCTGTCAACGGATTTATGAAAAAAATGAAGGTACACAATTGCTGAGAAGAACAAAAATTGTAGTTAACGGTCAACGTAATAGAAAAGTTGACACAAGAAGAAAAACTCTTCAGTAGGTGTTCAGCTACACATTCTTTTATGCAGCAAATGAGTATAATTTGCTATATAAAATTTAAGTTTTAATGCCTCAAAAGCTTGAAAAATTATAACAGTATGTGAATGCTGTTTTCTCCAATCCATATTTAATTTTAGATTTCCAACAGGGCTCTGGCATTTCCAGGACTGACCACAGGAAGAAACAATTTGTCTTTATCAGTGCTGTAATTTTCTACGTGACTGTAAATCATCATTTACATTTCAGGCCACTTTTGCTGATGTATTTAAAGTAAAAACTTCTGGAAATCTTCAAGCTGCTCTTTACACATCCCAGCCCCTGGTATGGCTGCATTCAGGTACATGGTACATATTCATCTGCTGCCAGGGTAATGAATTCAGCACTCAACAGTAACAGCAAACCCATAAGGGCAGATTGTGTTGCTGCTCTTGGCACTTTTTGGCTGAGTGATAGTGAGAAATTGCTTACCATTTTGCGTGTCAGGCCCGAAATCACAACATAAACCTCTTTATAATGTACTTAAGCATATGGACAAAAAAACCATGCGAGACACTTTGTTATTCCAGTTCACTACCTGTTACATTAAGTGACTGACGTTTCAAAAAAATGAGCAAGTATCAGTTCCGAGTTTTCTTCATGTTCAGACATACCAAGTGAAGAATATAGGAAACTCTAGAAAACTCAACAGTGTGTTAGGAATTGTAGCATGGAATACATAAGGAAAGAGAATGAGGTTTCTACAGAAGCACACTGAACTGCCTTCACTGTGACAAAATACAAATTTCGAATTCCACAAAGCTCTGTTACCTTAGTTTTAAATTATATGAAAAGTAGACTTACTGTAAGCAAGATATAAATTCTGACCACCTACTTAGCACAGAGCTGTCCTCCATCTTATCCTTCAACCTGAAGGAGAACTAAAAATGCTGAAAGCCAATGACAATCTTCCAGAGCTTTCCATTTTGTTGTTATATTGAAAAAGACGCTTCTGGTCAAAGATACACCAGAACAAACAATGCTAAATAAAACTTACCTCTGCATAGCCCTTGAGGAGGTATACAATTCCCAAATTTCCTTCCCCCCCCCCCCCCCCCCCGATTTCCATAGGGACATTTCTAGCTCTGCAGCAAAATTCCATTCCCAGACATGAATGTACAGTCCTTGTAAATTCCTTCTGACAAAGCATGGGAAGAAAATGAAATTGTTCTAAGAAGCTCTGTTGGGTGTATTCTTGGGCTTGAAAGCAATCCAGTGCATCAGCCATAACATTTCAGAAGTCAACTGTGAATAAACATTTCTTACATCTTTTAAATTTGCTGTGGCCTAAAGTGCTGATCTACATCAGGACTGAATTGAAGATATTAAAGGAAGTTCAATGTTTAAAGGTTATGACATTTTAAGAATTTCTCTCGTGTATCTCAAAAGAAAGAAGGTCGAATGACTACTGGCTGCACCTGTGAGTAAACTCTGCCACGCAGAAACTAGCTAAGCTTAAAACAGTGGGTTGAACATGCATCTGTATCCTTCACCTTACCAAAAAGTTGAGAAACATCTGCCCCTTCCCTTCCTCAAATGACATGGCTGATTTACCATGTTGCCCTTACATTTTGCACCTTATCAAAGCTGTAATCATTTCTGGCTGTTCAGCAGAACTGAACTATTCCTTCCACACTATCAAAAGTTACAGTGCTTGGCAGCCCCCCATTCCACCTGTAACTTTTCTTCTCTGCAGCTCTACACTCATGAAATGGATACTCTGGGACTGCTCATCAAGTCACTGCTTTGCTGTCTCAGTCCTGAGCCTGAAAAGTGTAACTGAAGTCAATCGAGCAGTTAAATTTGAGAGTTCTTAGCCACTGGGAATGTTGTAGCAGTCATTCTCAAGAACACCTACAGGAAATTAAACAATGATATCATCAGCCTATGAATAACTTTTTAATTCAACCTGCTGTACCAGCAGATGCCAGGTAACTGCATTCATACTAACACAGCACCTGTCCCAGGTGCCAATATAGCACCAGGCTAACTTCTTATTCTGTCATCTTCTGTTTATTACAGACTGACTTTAAATTAGCTTTTCAGGTCTTCAGGATATGGCTTATTTCCTTGTATCTCTGCTGGTAGTAGTAGCTGGTGATAAACAACACGACTAATATTTGCCAATAAAAAATAGTAGAAGCCTGCATGAACCAAAACCATGTTTCAAGAGCATCTATATTATTTCATATCAAAACATCTGAAGGACAAAAGAGGTAACATTTTAGTTACCACTGAAAGTTATGATTTAGATTTTTCTGACCAGACACTAAAGAACAAGACATAGAGTTTAGATGCCAATTAATCTGACTCTGAAAACCATTTTCTCACCCACACCCATTCTGCCAATTCATTCCATTTAGGATCTGTAACTTGAGGAGGAGGGGATGAGTTAAAAATAGCAGCAGCAAAAAAAGACAATTAGTAGGAATTGCCACAATAACCTTTGTCAGGATAAATTTAAGGTATAGGGCTCAGAGATAGTTACTATGGCAACCACAGGCACTTGCAAGGTACCATTAATGAGAAATGCAGTGTCTGTCAAAAAAAGGAAGTAGATGCAGCAGCAGCCTGACAGGCTATTTAAAGACACTGTTTTCTTCCCTGCCCCCTTTTTTCAAAGAACAGCAGGAAAGTAAACTGCTACACAAGTAGCTCTAATATGTGTATTTTTCTAATTTTGTATTCTCTTTTCACTTCTTCAGTCCCTGAACTGTTAAGACCTCAATGTAAGCCTTACTCAAACTGAACAGGTTAGATTTACAGATGTCACCCACGGTTTGTCTACCCTTTGCAAAATAAATCTAGCTCACGACTCGCACAGAAACTCCAAGCAGCAAAAAGTGAAACACTTCACCCAGGTACCCAAAAAGATATAGCCACAGGACTTACGGTAAAAATAATAGTTTTACTGTACTGTGAAACAAGACATGCTAAAACTACGACAAACGTTTGTAAAAGAAAAATTGTATAAATTCTCTTACTTGCCAATACAATGTGAAGCTGTTATCTTCCCAAAAAATATTTTACCACCTGGAAATTATCTCAGATATGTCTCATACTTTTTCCAAATACACAAACCCAAACCCAAGTATTCAGTCTGAATAGCTTTAAAAAATGGTTTCTCTTTTTTCTACACAAAGTCCGTTCCACTTCCATTTCTAGTGTTTACCAAAAAAAAGCCAATTTCAAAGCACTTTCATTAAAGACAAGCCCACATTAACTCGTTACGGTACACACAAAATGACACAGTTCCCATCAGGACTTAAATAACGTATTTTGCAGGAATGTGAAAAAATAATAAAATGTGTGCTGCTGCAACTCCTTGGTATCCTACCTGGAGTACTGTGTCCAGCTCTGTGGTACGCAGCCAAGAAAGACCTATGGCTCTGTTAAAGCAGGTCCAGAGGAGGCCACAAAGGTGATCAGAGGGCTGGAGCACCTCTCCTATGAAGACAGGCTGAGAGAGTTGGGGTTGTTCAGCCTGGAGAAGAGAAGGCTCCAGGGAGCCTTACTGCAGCCTTCCAATATGTAAAGAGAGCTTAAAAGAAAAGATGGGGAGAGACTTTTTGGCAAGGCCTGTAGTGACAAGACAAAGGACAACGGTTTTAAATGGAAAGAGAGTAGATTTAGATTGGATATTAGGAAGAAGTTTATTACAATAAGGCTGGTGAGACACGGGAACAGGTTGCCAAGAGCAGCTGTGGGTGCCCCATCCCTGGCAGTGTTCAAGGCCGGGCTGGACGGGGCTTTGAGCAACCTGGTCTGGTGGCAGGTGTCCCTGCCCATGGCAGGGGGTTGGAGCTAGATGATATTTAAGGTCCCTTCCAACCCAAACCCTGCTATGAATCTATGACTTCAAACCACAGATACGGATGGAAAGGTTTGTTCAATACTATGATGATTCTCAAAACCTGGGCCAGATGAAAGTGGTAACTCAGCTATGCTGGAACCACAGGGATTCACCTGGTTTATAAACAGTGTCATTCACTGCTCCTACCCCGATACGGTTCACTAAAACCAAAAAAGTTCATACCATTTGAAGTTTCCTCTTGATCAACTCTCATTTTGTTCACATCAAACTGAACCTTCATGTAGTAGAAGAATCCTACTAGAAGGATCGTCTTTAGAGCTCAGAAATTATTATCAGTTAATTATTACTAAACTCTATTTTTTTACCTTTATCAATCCCAAAGTGGCAGCTTCTCTCCTTTTAAACACTGAAAATTGAATGCTAAAATCTTTCTTCAAATAATACATCTCCTAACAACAATTCACTCGAGAACACACTGCAAAACCCAGATCAATGGTAGTTTGTGAATGAAAGAGGTGTCGTGGTTTAACCCCAGCCAGCAATTAAGTACCACACAGCCACTCGCTTACTCCCCCTGGACCTGGTGGGATGAGAAGGAGAAGAGAGAAGAAAAAAGAAAGACTTAAAACCTGTGAGTTAAGAATAGTTTAGGAACTGAAATAAAGTTCTTACTAACAATTATGATAATAATAATAATATAGGAGCAGTAGTAGTAATAATGATAGTAACGAAAAGGAAGATAAGAAAAAGAGAAAGAAATAAAACCCAAGAGACACAAGTGATGCACAATACAGTTGCTCACCACCCGCTGACCAATGCCCAGCCAGTCCACGAGCAGCGATCAGCCCCTCCTGGCCAATTCCCCCCCTCCCCCCCGCCCCCCGCCAGTTTATATACTCAGCATGGCACTCTGTGCTGTGGAATATCCCTGTGGCTAGTCTGGGTCAGCTGTCCTGGCTCTGCTCCCTCCTGGCTCCTTGTAAACCTGCTCACTGGCAGAGCATGGGAAACTGAAAAGTCCCTGAGTTAGAGCTAGCACTACTTAGCAACCACTAAACATGAGTGGATCATCAACATTATTCTCATACTAAATCCAAAAAACACTGCAGCGTACCAGCCACTAAGAAGAAAATTAACTCTATCCCAGCCAAACCCACGACAACAGGCTCTATGTGGTCTTGGCAACTAAGCAGCCAAGATTTTGCACTAGTATTAGCAGGTACCAGATGTCCCTGAAGCTGCGAAAGCTCTGCCAACTCATCAGGAGATGCACAACTCATTAAGACAATTTTGATATAAAAGATAGGGCTGAGAACAAAGATATCCTGATGAAGTAACCCTGGAAGGAAACTTTGCTGGTCAGTACGTATAACGTACATGTTTGGCTTTCATTTTTCAAAGGGAAAGGTTTTAGCTGACATACATCCATGGCTGGGATTCTGCCACATGTTTCACAACAACTATTAAGAGAATGAATATTCTGCCATGTGTTCTGAGGAGCTGACTTCAGTTTGAACTTCAGAAAAAAGACAAGAAATAAACACTTCAGGAAAATACAGACAACATAGTAAACTGTTAATAGCAGGATTAATTCAGAGAGAAAAATTTCCCCATGCAAGCAATGACTCAGTAGATTCTTTCCAAAACAAGCTTAGTTTCTAGAGCCTTATACAGCAAAGAGGAAAACTTATTTTAATTCTATTAAAGGCATGTAGCCATGCTAAACCACTGGCTAGACTCTACGATGTTATACTATGTAGTTTTAATACCTACCTGAATTTATCTAGTTTGTAATTTTAAATTTTGTCATGTAATTTATAACACTTTCAGCTGACTGTAAAAATATTAAATAAATAATATTAAAGCAAAGATTGTTTGTTCCTGCTGTCTGCTGCTTTCCCCTCTCAGTTAAAGGACAGGCCTATGACTAGCTGATTGACATCGGCACAATTCATAGGAAAGGAGACTCTGAAAGGAAGAGGAGTATAAGTAACTAGGGAACAGAGAAATATCTTAAAGAGTATTTGAAGAATCTGAAAGAGCACCTCTCATCAGTGAGGAAAATCTCTATTCCATCCCCAAATATTGTAGTATAAACAGGCTCCAAACCATTTCCAGCTGCTCCCCTTAAAGCTGCACTTCAGCAGTGCAAATCCTGCATTAACTGCTTGTGTGGGAATACTCCAGAAACCTCCAGGTCAGGAAGAGACCAGTGGACAACAGCACAACCTTCACCAACAAGTAAATAACTTAATTTGTGAAGATAAGAATCGATAAATCAGTTTCCATTTAACCACCTTACCAACAGTTATACCAGACAGAATTTTAATCCCATAATTGGAAGGGGGGGGGGATACAATCAATAATCTCGGGGTATTAAACCTGAAATACTTTTATAATTCATCCTTCCATTTACAAAGTGTGCTTGCTTTTTTTCTCTCCCCCCCCCCCCCCAAGTGTAACAGCATCTACACTCCTCTCATGTTGTTCCCTTTGTGCTTGCTTTTTTTCTCTCCCCCCCCCCCCCAAGTGTAACAGCATCTACACTCCTCTCATGTTGTTCCCTTTTGAAACTATTTTCTTCCTAGCACTTCCTCTCAAATAGTTTTCAAGTATCACCTTCTCATTTGGTGAGACTGTACCAAAGAAGTTAAAACTTCCCACATCTGCACAAAAAAAGAGCATACAAGGTAACGTGGGTAAAGCTCTCCCTGGGGAAGATCCAGCCATCAAAAGAGTGGGCTGGAGTGGAGAGACAAAGTGGCCAAAAAGGAAAGATTACAGACTTACCATCACAGTATTCCCTGCCAAGATTACACACTTCTACGGGGCAAAACCTACATTGTATTCAAATTTAGGAGAAAACTGTTTTGGATTTTTACTTTAGAACCTATAAATCCTTGCATTAGTCCAAAGAAGACTTCAGTCTTTTGCCTCTGATCCCAGTTAGCATAGTAGTCAGGAGAAAAAACAGAATACAAAGACTCCCCTTCAAACCAACTTTTGAAGACATCTTTATAACTGCAAAATGAAAATGTCATAAAAAGCTGGCTTTATATACTTTAGCATTGACATTTTTCACTGATCTTTCCAGATCACTGTTGGTTTAGCTTTTGTTTCCAGTTAACGAAGGAAGAAGTAAATGGATGTCAAGACTGAAAAATAAATTCAAGCTGCTGAAGAACTAATATTAAATGACTGTTCTCTTTGGAGAAAAGACTCATAAAACAGCTATTTTAATTATACTTTTGATCATCTAAAATAAATTAATGGGAATTGGGTATTTTCATTTCTAACTTCAAGAAATCTATGCTGTACCATCACGATCTTTTACAGAACATCAGAGAGCAGGCAGGAAGCCAAATCAGTGCAACATCAGAGTGTAACTTTAATAAATCCTTTGGCCATTAAAGCAGACATAACTGGCAGCCACTCAAGACAATCTTTTTTCATCCTATTAATGCAGTCACCATGTCACCACAGCTGCAAAACACAGCAAATGCTCCTAAATACAGATAGTGCTGTAAGGCTAAATTAATCTATTTATCTACAGATATCGATCAAACCATGTGTGACCTGGAGCTGTACTACCTACACCCAAATGCTCACTTTTTTACTGGCAGAATGAACAAATATGTCCTGAAATGTGTTAGGTAGCTTTCCCCCCAAAAACAGAGACAATGCTTAATTCAGAAATGGACTAAAACTATTTAGTTATCTTTAGCATTAGAACCTACAACCTCTAAAGGCTCAACATATCCGGATAACCTTCACTCCTTATTTTGCAAGTCTCCAAATAACCATACGAATTTATCAAGAAAATAAATTCCGCGGCAATTTTCATCTGTTAGATGAACATACAAAGCACCAGGGTTTAGGTGTGAGTGAGCAGGAAAAGTGATGCATTTCATTGGACCTATGAAGGAGGATTGTACGAATACACGCTACTCCCAATAACACACTACTTAAAGCAATATATATGAGTTTGGGGACCAAGAGCCTCAACATAAACTGACGACTGGCAATATGCCATCTGTTAAAGTAGAAAAATAAAGGAAAGCTAAGGAAAGGAATTCATCCTCGGGGGGGGGGGGGGGGGGGCGGGGGGAAGACAACAGAATTGGACAAATGTTGCAAAGGCAGAAAGACTGCAAACACAAAGAAAAGTGGCAGACAAACCAATTCATATGGGCACATGCCCATAAGACTGTTGGCTTTGTGAAGAACAAGCAAGTTTATCCATGAGTAGGTAGATTGCCAAATCAAAGAATACTGTAGGTTGGAAGGGACCTCTGGAGGTACCCAGTTCAAACCGCTCACTCAAAGCACTGCTAACCTGGAAGCTGGCCAAAGCCCCATGTTAGCTGCAGAGCAGCATGCAAGTGATACTTCTTTTTTGCAGCCCTGCTCCCACCCAGGCACACAGCATAGCACCGCTCCCTTTCGCCTATCATGCCTTAGGCAGTGCCACATTCAACTAACACAAAAGAATTATGAAATAACTTCTGCAATAACAATGTTTGCAGCCTACCGTGAATTTACACTGCAAGGCAAGTGTTACAGTACTTTGGGCCATGCCAGCTTTATTAGTAGAGCTACAGATATGCACCTTCTTACTCCTCTGTGCTCATCTGTATGGCACCTCTTTTTACCTCGTGGTTCTCTATCACATTCCCAGGTTTCCAAGTTGGACTTTACGAAAAAAAAAAAGACTGCAACAGCCTATCTCAGGTGTCCTGACCACTGAGTAGATTCAGGACAAAACAGAAATTTTGATTGTTTCCATCTCAGAAATACTGACAAACTTTGGTAGAAAAAACATGTTGATAAACACAACTTACCTTTCTCCTTCAAAAATTCCACCAAAGAAAGAATAGACAAGCACTTAATTTCCATGCAATCATCCCTACCTGTGAATATTGGTATTTTTTTATTTAATTCTGATCAGGAGGCTAATGCCCAGTGAAAGACCGATAATGTTTACATTCATTCTCCATTTTTTGCCATCATCATCGATGTTGAAATATGATTTTCTAAAATGACAGTTTGAATCTGTTGACTTCAATACGTGTGAACTAAGGGCAAGCACTAATCATTTCAACTACGATTTCCTTCAGGAAGCAGTATTTTTTTCTGTTTAACTTGCTTCATTGTTATCAAACAAAAGAATCATTTATGAATTTCCTTACATTCTTAACTTTTTTATCTTACACAAATACGAAATCCCATTTAAAAATATTTGCACTTCAGCCAATTTTTTAATAAACCTTTAATTTCTGGAATGCTTCCACAAACGTGCTTAGCACCCAAAAATTTCAATAAATATATCGTTTTTCTAAGTATTTGTACGGGGTTTGCAGGGCAGGGTAGGGTTTTGGTAGCTGGGGTGGTACAGGGGTGGCTTCTGTGAGAAGGTGCCAAAGGGGTGGCTTCTGTGAGAAGGTGCCGAAGCTTCCCCCGTGTCCGACGGAGCCGCCGCAGCCGGCTGCAGGACGGCCCCGCCGGCGGCCCAGGCCGAGCCCATCAGCGCCGGCGGCAGCGCCTCTGAGAGAACGTATTGAAGAAGCGGGAACAACCCGCACAGCAACTTGCAGCGGGAGAGGAGCGAGCTGTGTGGGAGCCGCGGCCCTGCAGCCCCCGGGCAGCGCCGGAGGGGCCGGAGCCGCTCCCGGCCCGGAGCAGAGATTCCCCCCCAGCCCGCGGCGCCCCCGGCCCGCGGAGCCCCCGGGGGAGCAGCTCCCCCCCCGCAGCCCGGGCAGGGCCCCCCCCGGGGCAGGGGGTGCCCGCAGGGGGCTGTGACCCGCGGGCAGCGGCGCTGGGGCAGCTCCGGGCAGGGCCTGTGGCCCCGCGGGGAGGAGCCCGGGCTGGGGCCGGGCTGGGGCAGGGCCTGTGCCCCCGGGGGCGGGGGGGCTGGGGCCGGCTGGGCCGGGGGGGCTGCGCCCGCGGGGGGGACACGCTGCGGCAGGGGGGGAAGGGCTGCGGCGGGGGGAAGGGCTCCCGCTGGAGCAGGGCAGGGAGGGCTGTCTCCCGCGGGAGGGACCCCGGGCTGGGCAGGGCAGGGGGTGAGGGAGCGGCAGGGACCGGGGGTGAAGAACAGACCACAACCCCCATTGCTCGACCCCCTATGCCACTGGTAGGAGCAGGTATAGAACTAGGGAGTGAAGCTGAGGTCAGGAAGAAGCAGTGGGAAGGTGTTTTTAAGTTTTGGGGGTTGTTTTCATTATCCTACTCAGATTTGATTGGCAGTAAATTAAACTTCCTTCCCCAAGTCAAGCCTGGTTTGGCCATGATAGTAACTGGTGAGTGATCTCTCCGTGCCCTTGGCTGGATCCATGAGCCTTTCCTTTACATTTTCTCTCCCCTGTGTCGTTGAGGAGGGCAGTGACAGAGCGGCTTTGTTGGGTACCTGGTGTCCAGGCAGGGTCAACTACTCATCACAGTATTGAAGAAATGAAGGAAGGAAAAAGTCTGTTTTCTTCTTAAAAAAAACAAAAAGCTTGCTTTTTTCTTTTTCTTTTTTTTTTTTTTTGTAATTGCTACATCTGAATTCTGAAATCAATTATTCTGACTTTTTTTTCAAGAGACAGCTTTTGAACCCTGCGCTCCCCACAAAGTGTAATCTACTTACGATTTAAAGGGAAAATGAAAATTTCTATTTTGGATTTTGAGTAATTTATAGATCACCTAATACTAGGATAGCAAACTCGTACTATATCTGTGTGATGTTTTGCGTAAGGGCCAACCTATCCAGCCATGTTTAGCCTGTACCCTATTAAATGTAATAAATTCTGTCAGAGACAAACTTGGCCTGCACTCAACAAACTTCCCATTTCCCTGGCTGCATACACAAAATGTTATAAACAATGCAAACTGGGTCTCCTGAGGTTAAGTCAATGTTCAAAGAGGTCAGAAAAATTACCGTGCAGGCTAAATCCAGCAAGCTAGTCACCTCTGATTTAGGAAAACAGTCAATTTGCTTAGACCTAATTTTGAAGAAGTGGGAAGAGAAAAAAAATGAGAAGTCATATAATACCAAAACAGTTGCCTACCCAGTGTAGCATCCTCCGACTGAGCTGGGGGAGGACAGAGGAAAGCAGAAATATCTAATACAGAGACATCTGAGATAGCCTACCCAAAAGGAAAGTCTCCATATGAGAATTAGAGAAGGGAGGTTTATCACTGTTCCAAGTACCTGTAGTTTTGACAGAAACAGAAACACTAAATTCAAATGCAAATCATAGGAAAGAGATCCCCTTGTACATTGCCTGTAGAAACACACCATAACTATATATTCAGAACAAAAGGATGATATTGCACTGGGGAGGGAATAGAGGGAGGAACAGGCGTCAATTCACATTATTTGTTGCTGTAAAACTTACAAAGGCATTTGGTTTTCCATCATCAATTACAGGGACAGAACACTGAAAAAGTCTTCCTGTTGGGAAGTGCAGCAATTGCAGGCAGATCCTTAGCAATTCCAGGGAGGACACCTTAGAAGCAGCCAGGTTCTTTTGCCTCCATTTCTCTGGGAGGGAGACTGCTAACAACCCGATGATGTCTGAGGCTTGGAAATCTCTTTATTATTAGCCATATACATAGACAGCTTAAAGCTCATTGTTTCTTGGTGTCCTCACCTCCCTTAACCTTTAAAAGCCAGCCCTTCTCTGCCCTCGACTTCATAGGATACATTAATAATCCCTTTTAATTTTGCTGCGTTTATCAAACCAAGGTCAATGTCTACACTATTTTCATCAGTTATCTGCAGCTTCTACTCTTTGATCTCCTCTTTCTTGTATATGTGTGACAAGAACTGAATGTCGTAATTCTCACTTATTATTCCCTATTTCTATTTGCCTGTCCGGTTCTCAGATCCCATTTGAGTTTTTTTCAGTACAGTTACACTGAGGACTCACACCCAGCCTGCGCTCACCCACCATTCCTCTGCACCTCACCAGAGAACCAGAATCACAGAAGACCCAAGGCTGGAAGGCCTTAACCTCGAAAAAGCAGCTGGACTAACTTATCATGGGAAGCACGCCCCTTTCAGCAAAGGAATTCCTTGAGTGCTCTAGTTATAAAGCAGTCCATAACTGAAAATCCTCTTTATTGTAACTTCCATTGCTCTTTTTTTAATTATTCTTCTATGGATTATTTTTCCAACCTATAATTTTTGCAGATTCTCCCTGTAACATCTTCAATTTTTGAAAAGTGCTTTGAGATAAATATGAACGTTAGAACTGGATCATACTAAGCAACTGACCAGTGCTAGATATAGCACTCTTCCCTACCGAAATAAACAGTACCTTTCTAATTTCTTTGTTGAAAATAACTACTTATTCACTCAAAATTATATAGTATATTTGAAGTATATTTAAAGATTTGTTTGGCTATTAATAAAAAAGGCAAGTCTTAAAGAAATTAGATGTGTATTTAACATATGCCAAATAAAAGATAAAATTAAATTTTTTTTTTTCCTTTTCTTCACCCCCCCCTTCCTGATCACGGCAGGTGATTTGCAGGTTTTAGTGATTACAACATTTGCTGTTTTGGAATTGGACTTGAAGGTATCAGAAACTTCCAGTTTGCCATGGATTTAACATGAAGACCCAGGGAAACTGCTGTGAAATTTTATTGTCTTTTCATGACAGCATGCAAAGTCTTAGTCACAGCATCTTTGTCTTTAAAACATAAACTCTAACAGCAATATAAGGAAAGAAATCATTAATCTGTCATACAGACAACATGCCCTGTCATAAACAAACACACAAATTAAACACTGACTTGACAACTATGAGAAATAACAGTCATGATTTACTTACACATGGACAATAAATTTATTAAAGGAACTTATGCTTTACAAGGGGACAGAATTTTTAATCTCGTGCCCTTTGGAAGAGGATTTATTTTAAAATGTTTTCAATATGAATGTGCATTGTTAACTAATACTGCAGAAATTGTAATAAACCATATCACAGACTTCACAGATCAATAAATCAACACAATTGAATAAAATAATTAAGCAGTAGTCAACGGACCTAATTAGTAGTATGCACACAAAGGACTTTTTGAAAAAATCTTTACTTTCCATGGATGAAAAAAACCGCCACACTGTGAAGAGAGGTATAAAAATAAAAATAAGTTGTTTCTTTAATTATTCTTGACTCATTAGAATTTAACAAAGCAAGTATTTAAAAACAGGAGAAATCAACACACACAAAAGTTCACTTATCAAAACTGAGAAAAATAACTATACTTCTGCTGACTTAAAACAAAACAACCAACCAACCAACAAAACTTCCTGTAGTGGATATGTACAAGCCAACTCATTTAACCCTATAACCCTACTAATAGGCAGGAACTGCTGACCTACCAGGAAGCTTGGGAGGTGTTAACGTCTGAGTGCTGACTTTGTTACTGTAGTATTTCTTTAGCCTATATTTTCTTGTGCAACTCCCAATTAAAGAAAAAAAAAAAAGGGGTGGGGGGGGTGGGGGAAAATTCCTTCATGCTCTTTCACATCAGCACTCACTCCCATGGGTCACCAGTACTTGTCAGAACAATTTTGCACAAAAGCCTCTGCCATTTGAATTACCAATAAAGGTATTTCCTCATTTACGATGGCTTGTACCAGTGATACACCTATCCCTGAGCACCGGGGGTACTTAATATTCTCAAGTAAACACAGTTCACGAAACATTTTAGATTTCCTTCCAGCATCTAGTAGAGAAGATATCCCCTCTGGTGGGGCAGATGCCTGAATGATGAAGAGACTCTTCACAGCTCCTCCATGACTGACAGCGTTTGACCCTTCTTCTTCTCAGCCTGTTCTTACCCAGGTCCTGTTTGCTCTTCATTTCTTAACTCCTCACTCCAGTCCCATTCCTGGGCAGTCCCAAGTCCCTATAGTCCTCACACCAAGGCCAAAAGAGTCTGAAAGCTCTAACATCTAAAAGTGTTACATCTACAGCCACCGACTGTGGAGTCATATATACTTAGAAGACTTTAACAACTCACTTGTGTTGTACCACAAGGATAGATGAGAGGATTGATCTACTCAGACCGTCACCATGATAAATCTGCCACTGACAATGATGTTTGCTGTTCCCAAATGCCAGACACACTGTGCACAGAATAGAAATGTAAAGGCAATGCTGGGTATGTTGTACAAAATCAGATATCCTGGGGCACATAATGAGATAACATCTATTACCATAAATTATGAAGTGATTTACGCATAAATGAGGGTTGCCATGAAATTTAATTTTAATGGTTTGATAATCAAGTAACAAACACAATAATTATCATACCTAAGTTTTTCAATAAATTAAAATCACTGCTAGTGGCAACACTTTTTTTTGTTAACATACATAATACAATTCCCCTCCAAGGGCTGTCTGCTGTATTCTTCCATTTCAGAACAACTTGTTGAATGGCACATCACTCTGATAAACAAGTTCAGTTTTACTGCTGATTACATTCAAAACATTTCTACATTCACAGCAAAGCCTCTTCAACAGTGTGCAGTTGCCTACTTCAAGAAAAACAGCTTTGCAGACAGGAGGCTCTGCTAGTCTAGAAAAATATCTGAAGGCTGATTTTTCCCATAGCACATATCAGAGAACTTTTTCCCCTATCACCACATGAAGTATATTCAACCACACATATTAAACAAAACATACTGACACCACAGTGTGGTATATCAAACATTTTTTTATGAACTGAAGACACTGTCAGCATCTCAGCATCACTGACTGCAGCCAGAACTTCAGCAGAGTAACCTGACAACTTTTTGTCAGGACACAAGTTGTCCAATCTATTTCCCTGTCTATATTACAGCACAAACTCTTGCAGATGTAAAGCAGCAAAAAAATAATTTGATTTTGAATCTAGCCTTGCAATAAACCCTAAATTTCTTTTCAAGAGTTCAACAAAGGACCCTCCAAAACCCTTGCTCCTCTCTTTGCTTCAACAGACAACCTGACAGGTGCGGGAGGGCAGATTTCCTTCTTTCTCCTCTCCTCCAAATGAATCTTAGTTCTCTCACCTCCCCACCACAACCTTGAAGGAAAAAAAAAACCTTGAAGTAGAACATACCACTAACTGTCCCACAATGGGACACAAAGGAACATTTCAAGTCATACTGAAACCAGAGAGGAGTATGAAGACATCTTGGGATATTAGTTAGTAGGGAAAAAAAAAATAAAAGGCTGAGAGTTTCCATTTCTGTGTCTGCAGAACACACTACAATAACAGACAGAAAAACGAGTGAACAAAATAATCACTGAGCCCAAATTATCATTTCTTACTATAAAATGACAGGGAGCAAAGCATGTGTTCTTCTGTCCTGAGATAGAGGGAAACCAGTGTTGCTTCTCAGAAACATTGCTTATATACATAACCAAGAACAGTTACCATGCACATACTAAATATATTCCCAATCAATGGCTTAAAAATTACAGTAAATTGTATGCTGAAGGTTTTCTGAAAGCTAAAATGATAATCTTCGCTAGTCAGCAGAACAATCTTACTGTACAAAAAGGCATATATTTTCCAGATAGTATTTTAATGGCCTGAAGGATGTCACTTTTCCTTAATAGTATAATACCATTTTTTCATACTGTATGCAGTGTTACTGTAACAGCTATTATGTCCCTATCTCCAAGTTAATTGAAGCAAACTTCATGTCAGACCTTAAAGTAAAAAGGGCGTGTAGTATTCTATGCATCTGATCCATTTTACATAAATGCAATTAAGCAGGAGAAGAATGCACCAAATAATATGGATACTGTAAGATGGATACCAGGGACCTCTCTGCCTGGACCCAGCAAGATTTGGCAGTGCCAGTACTGATCTGTTGATGATCCCAGACTTTGGGGGCATTTCTGCTTCCATCTCCTCCACCATCCCCAGTTCCAGCACCATGGCCAATTGTATATCTCCATTACAAATAAAGTATGTTACAGAGAGTGCTTTAACAAGTATAGCATCCAGAGACTTCTATCACCGTTCTTCATTTTATATAAAAGCAATGGCAGAAGTGCCTGCAAATTCCCTCTCCCCAGGCACGGGAGGGGAAAACTTATATTCTACAGCAACGGCTCCGTAATATAGAAAAGAGAAGCAACACATCAAGAAACTTCCAAGTTATTTTACTTTCTAAACATCAGAAGTGGGAAGCAAAGAGGCAGGAGTAAGCAGGATGCAGCACTATCCTTTTTTACAGGTCTGTAGGCAGAGAATATGAAAATACTTATAGTCTCCAGCAGTAAGAGCAAGAATGAAGAAAACAATTTCCTGCTATCTACACTGTCAGGACAGGAGATTTCAAAATTATGGTGATGAATGGAGGGAGAGTAAATTACAAAAGGAAGTGAAAGTGACCAAAGCTTGCAAAGAAAGTTATAATTTAAATAAAAGTGGAATGAGGAAAACAGTATGAATGAGGACAGAATCAAGAAGGTACAGGGCAGAGAAAAAGAAACTAAACTTGACTGAAGAGATTCTCTTTAAATATTAATCAGATAGTAACAAAAATCTATGTAAAAAAAAATAAAAAAGATAAAAAGGAGAATCTAAGAGTAAGCCTTGTTGAAAGCATTGTATTATTTGGAGTGAAAACGCTTGGTTCAAATGTAAACTCCTGAGAATGACTGTCCTATGTTAAAAAAGAAGGATCTATAACCAGTGCTCAAAAAAGGAGAAGATATCTGATATTATTTTTTTTTAATAAGATTAACAAAAGCCCTTTGCTAGGAGGAGGGAGCTAATTTTAAGGCCCAATGTATGTTCTACCTAAGCTTCGCTAGCTGATCTATCAGAATAAAAAATAAAACTCGAAAGTAACATAGGAGCTATATACACATTGTTACAATTAAAAGCATTTATCATTCAAGAAATAAATAACAAATGAGTTTAGAACTGATAGAAGACTCAGTGCAATTTCTAACCAAGGGTAAAACAATAACATACTTTGCAGGAAGGAAAAAAAATCACTATCCTTAAAAGGTTTAAACACTTGCAACAAATACACAATCTGCCTTGATAAGCAACTGTTTCAAAAGACTTATTGAAAGAATTTCTATCCCTTACAATATAATGATTTAAGGATATTTAAACTTCAATTATTAAATCCACAGGAAAATAAAAGTAATTTAATCAAGGTATGCAAATTTTATAACCTTATTTGTAGCATTATTTCTATCAGTTACATATTGTCCCAAAAATTGGAAGTGACAAATTTCAAGGGGTTTACCAGCTACAAAAATGAAAGGAAACAGCAAGAGGCAGAAAAGCAAAATAATACAGATAAGAACATGAACATTTCATGAGTATTTACACTGCTTAAAAAAGAAAAAAACAAACCCAAAGGGGAAAAAAAAAAAAAAGAAAAAAGCCAATTATTTCTAAATAAAAGGAACAAGCACTGAATGTTACTGATTTTTTTTTTTGTCCCTTCCTCGATAAAGTAAAATTGGGAAAATTCAGCCTTGGTTTGAGCCAATGTATTTTCTCGTGGCTGTGCTTTCAGAGTCACCAAGGCAAGAAGTATTCCAAATTTACTGCTACAGTTACCTATTCTATACTTCTTCTTAACAACTGCATTCCCTGCAATTGATGTGGTCTTACTTTGAACTAATATTCAGACTGAGATTTGAAGACATGAAAGTATTCCTCTTTAAATAAGTTTATCAATTGCATGATTTAAAACTGCAGCGCAACTCTCCTAAAGAGACTGTGCAGACAGCATGACCAAACAGAAACATTTAGTTTTCCAGAGTTTCATCTTTTTAAGATGAAAGTGGTGTCATCTAGCGGTAATGATCATCTGAAGGAGACAAATGAAGCCACCTAGGGTACCCCCTGCAGTAGGAATCCTAGGTAGATATTTATTTTAAATAATGGTTATAGTTAGCTACAAAACGACCTTTTTATCACCATAGTAGGGTTCTAAGAACCAATACATGTAACAGCCTATTTAATCCAAAATTTTTTTCCATAAAAATATTGTGATTGCTTTTTTTTTCAATTCTGTTTTTCTTTTCTGCAGTTTTCTTCCTACCAAAACTGATGAAATGAGTGGGGCACTACAAAGAAAAGATTGAAACTGGGAAAGGATAACAAAGTAGTGAGATTAGGTTTTAACATCAGCACTACATTCAGAGTACATAAAAATATTAGAATATTCTACAAAAACAAGTGAGCTGTACACATCAGAACCAAATACTTTGTATTTTGTTATTTTCAGTACTACTAGATTCATAGCCAAAATAAAGTTGACATATTGCTAAAACTCAGTGACGCACCTTGAAGGAAGTAAAGCTCTTACATTCCTGACATGCACACAATGTTTAAAAAGAAAAATAGGCCCCAAATATCATCAGTTGTTTAAAAATAAATAATAGGGTTAAAAGCAGGGCCCTTTTAATAATGAAAGTACTTACCGTTGACATTCCCCAGCATGAAGAATTAAATCTTCGTTATTCCAAGCACTGATGGTCAACTCATGTTCTGTAGAATTGAAGACATCAAGAAGGAGATGGCATTGCCGGGTGCTGTTCAGATGGGAGGGAGGAGAAGAATAGCACAATTTCAATAATTCAGTATATTTATCATATTGCATAATAATTTACAACTAAACTCAAATGCCAGCCATTACAAAGGCAATTAAACTCAAGAAGTGCCAAGAGTTTTAAGAACTACTCTTCTACTTTGGGAACAGGTTCTCTGGTCCATAATACAACTCTTCTGAAAATCAAGAGATACCATTTTTCAGAGCATACACAGGAGCAGCTGTGTTGCTACCTTGCAAGCTCTCAAGACAGGAACACTCACAGGACAGGCACGGGAAGTTAAGGTTCAGGTCACAAGAGGGATAACAATGTCACATGCAATCAGGCAGTAAATGATAGGCAAGCACTGCTTGGGGACAACAGCATGTCTCTTAGCAAAAGTAAAGAGCAGAAGTGGGGGTGGAGGCTTTTTTTATGTATATTTGGAGGGTTTTCACTCTGCCTGGGTAAAACCCCAATGAATACTGAATATAGAGAAGAATGCATGAAGGTAGCTGAGTGCCTGAAGCAAACATGTCAAAACTCAAGAATTTAGAACCAATTAGGAGTTATGCTTCTTATTAGAAACTCCCTTTGTTAACAGCTGACAAGAAAGAAATATCTGGAAGGGCAGTATTCAAGTCAGTACCTATCCAGTTACCTGTAAGGCTAAAAAAGAAAGGGGAAAAAAAGCCTGGCTTCTGTCTCATCACTGGGAGAGTGGGACAAGACCTGTAAAGACACAGCAAACTTCTGCCTCTCCAGCAGATACGAAGTTATCATCTGCAAGAGAGACTTCCAGTGTAGACTAGTTTACAAAATTCAACATGGAAGGAATTTCTTATTTATCCCACAGCAAACCCAAACAAGTCTCTGAAATAAAACTGAAGCCTTGTGCAATATCTTTTGGCAGCAGAACCAAGGTTTTGTAAATAAAACAATTCATGCCATAAATATAAAAAACTCTTCAGGACTAAATACCATCACTAATACTAAAAATTCACATATATGAACTCCTGCACTATGCAGTGAAAATTATTCATCTTCATGACATTTAGTTCATCCTCGTCAAACACTACACAAAACAGACATGTAGGGGAAATAATTCTTTACTTGTCCATTCAAAGTTAATTCTCCAGGGAAATCTTCAATAAATAAATAAATAGATAAACCAACCCAAAGTTACAGACTTATTACAGTACGTTGAAAACTTCGAGGAAGAAGTTACAGGTATTGGTTAAATAAAAAATGAGACTAGAAAAAGACAGCCTTAGATGTTCAGAGTAAATACAGGACAGTATCAAGGACACTATTAGAGCAATGAAAACCAAACACAATTAAAGGTTACAAAAATATTTGAATTAAAACAGTAAGCTTCAAATACTGGAAGCTGTATCCAAGTAAACAAACCAAGAAAAAGCATTAGCTCTGGAAAATTAGAGGTAACGCCATAATAAAGTTAGAAAGGAAAAAAGAAACCCTCAAGCTGTTAAAAAGCAATTTGCTAAAGATCTCAAAACTAGCATGATTTTTTTTTTAACATACTATAATCAGTAGGACTGTGTAGAACTGATGATGCCGAGTTATGATCTGGGTGAAAGTGGAATTTCCAGGAAAATAATTAGCAAGAAAGCCACATTAAGTATTTGTATCAATTTTCACCATCCTTTGTGGGATAGGAATTAAAGAACCTATCTCAAAGTGTCAGTAAATGAGATTTGAGAGGCAAATCATACACAAGTGTGATAAAGGAACTCCAATATGATTCTGCTGAACTACTACACAGAAATCCAGTCAGCAATCTGTTGCTTAAACTAAGCTCCCTACCAGAGAATATCAAAACATCATATTGTTTTAAGGATTTTATGGCAATTGAGTAAATCTTAGACCATTAACCCTGGCCTCCATACTACGTAAATTAATTTTGGGGGGTGGGGAGAAAGTGTGTAAGCTTTTAAAAAACTTGAATTGTTCAAAATCATAAATGGATCTAAAGATGATTAAATTAGATACCATAATGGTCTGCTGAAATTTTTGACTGAGAAATACCAGTCATAAGCCAACAGATTCCTGGAACTGGGAAACATTATCCCACATTTACACAATTTATTCTTCCTATTCCAAACAATCCACCATCATGTAATAGTTTACACTAAATACTTAGTGGGCTGGGGAGGGAGGTATGGGGTGAGTTACTGAGGGAAAAAAAATGCACTTTGAGTGGATTTTGAGTTCTCTAGGACTAGTTAAGTAGATGTTACAGTTCATCCCAGAGAAGGCAAAGAACTCCATCTTCAACATTTCCACAACCTGCAGGGTCATCAGTGGCTTCCCAGCTTTTTAGAGGTTTTGGGTCTTCTTGTTGTTATTAGCTCATTTTTAAAATTTGGGTCAAACAGATCTAAAATAAGTCAGTTTGTGTTTGGGTGTTTTGGTTTGGTGGTTTTTCCTCCAGAACATCTATTGAGATAGCATGGTATCACCACACACTAACACACAAAAAAATTAAACCGTCATCTCATTTTATTCCATATACTTATGGACTTACAAGCACTTAAGAAAACAACATGAATTAGTACAGAGCTTCCCATTTCTGCAAAACCCAAATAATCCACTCTGTGGATTATCCTGGAAGATACAGGAGAAAAATACACCATCACACCACAGAAATCTCAACTTCCATATAACCACGTTCTGTCTCCTCATCATACAACCCCCCTTCCCCAAACGTTCTCACCCATCCACCAACCACAGTGGGCAGCGCAATGTTTTTGGCTGGCACAGGGAACCAAGCAGGTAACTGCTGATGCCCTGCTTCTGCCTTTCCTCACTGGGACTTAAATTAGGATATCTCTTCTCTGTCCAGTTACCAATCTGCAGGAATATATTTCACTTTTTCCTCAAGCTGTCTGAAATTAGTTTAAATGTACCTAAGGGAGAGGGGTAAACAGCTTAAAGTGATCATATAAATTTCATCTCCCTAGGAAATAAAATATAAGATTAGCCAGAAAAATACAGCAGGCACCACAAACGCAACATCTGTCTTTTCTGAATGGAATGATACAGAAATTATTGCATTATGTTAAAAGTCAAAATTAAATGTAGGGAAATTAAACCTGTACAGGACTGTAAATAGACACCAGGATAAAGAACAAAAGTTCTTTAAAACTCTTGTTTTCAGCTGTCATTTCGACCGCTAACAGAAAAGAAATAAGCTTGGGTCAAACAGTTTCAGAGCCTAAGTCAAATAACACTGAAAATCACACATGTGCCAACATCTGCCATGTCAATGATCTTTCTTATTTGTCCATGATGTTTCCTTTAGAAGAATATACCATAAATTTCACATTCAAGATTCTCTTTTTTAAGTAACACAACAGTCTGTACATCGGAAGGTTGCACAGGTGAAAACTAGAATTACAAGGAAACATTTTCAGTTGATTGATTTATAATCTGAAGGTCTCAGAGGAACGTGCAAATTTAAGTCAGTACTCATTTCAAATAATAAAAAGTAAGAATTATTTTTAATTGAAAATTGAATTCAACAGTGTCTTGAAGATTTATTGTATAAATTAGTTTCTGCTATCCTCTATTGCAGAATTCAGGATATAACACAAACAAAAGTTAGTGGCATGATGAATCATGCTGTATTTTTGAAATCTTGCAATGCTAGTTATGATTCCCAAAATAGTCACAAAACTAGGGCCATGGGACCTTAAGGCAAGAGACAATTACACTGTGATCTAGACATTTCTTTCAGGGGTATCCTGATTACTATTCCAATCCTCTCTGAAATGACAGCAGAGGATAATCTTCAGTAACATTTAACACAGCATTAAAAACCAGATGCAGCTGCCATGCTGTAATGACAGCTCACTTCAGCGAATAATCATATTGCAGTTCTTTTTCTAGCTTAGTTTTAAAGTCAGTTTAAACAAGAAATACTCAGGAGGGGCTGGCAAGTTATCTACATCCTGACTCAGCTCAGTTTTCCCATCAACTGAAATCATGGCGTGTTTTCAAATCCTCGCTTTTGTATGTTTCTTTTTTATTTTCTTTTAACCGGCATCCCTACTCAAAACAAGGCATCAGAAAGCAGCGAGAAGCATTGGGAATGACAACAGGCAATGGCATGCCAGATGATAACCCTCTTCTCCCAAATCCACTGACAAACACAAAGAGCAGAGTAGCAAAAGAATGTTCTAGAGCATCTTCGTTGATGCTATTCTGTTTTCAATACGGTTTCTTTAATTCAATTTTGATTTTTATTAAAATCTCTAAAAATGAAGCTTTCAAGAAAAACTTTAGATGATTAAATCAGATTATTCACTTTACTGTTTAAAGGTCTTTTCACTTATTCCAAGAACTGTCCTTATCTGACTTCTCCAGTCGTAAACCTTTTCAATTATGCTAAATATTCCCATCACATCTATAAATATTTGCAGATTTATGTTCTCGCGCCTTTGTATGCCAAACTGTACATATTTAACATTTTGATCTCAAAAATCAACTCTCTCAATCTGTAAGCTACTTTTTGTTGCTCTTCTGTGAACCCACTGCAACATTATACCATTAGCAGAGTTTAAGGTTAGCAAGATGAATTAACTATTGGATGTAACCTCCCACATGTCATGGGTTCCCACGCAGCAGAATCTATACTGAGCTCAACGGTGTGTGTATAAATGAAGAATATATTCTAGAAAGACATCTAACACTAATTATTTTCTCCATGTAGAAACATTCATTCATTTTACATAGGTCATAACTTAGCCCTCCTCCGAACTAAACTGACTGCTCTTCAAGCACCCAAACAAGAGTTTTTCTCCACTCTTCAAAGCTCTATGGCATTCAAACACTGAAATGCTGCAAAACAGAAGACTAGAAACAGCTGCCTTTCAGTAGGTAGCTGATTCTCACGCTGAATGTAGCAAATGTGAACATTTAATTTAAAAATCTGGTATATAAAACCAAGAAGTGTTTCAGAAAATGCTACCGAACTTTCTTATTGTGTAACAAAAATGTCTCTTGCAGCACAGCTGAAGATATATACTGTTTACTCTTTCCCTGGTATGATTTGTAAATATATAATGATCAGAATTTCTCACCCGAACCTGACTGCTGAAGAGGCTGTGTTGCAATTTATTGTAGTGAAAATGTGGGCAACCCTGGAAACTAGAATGGAAATTCTGAAAATTATGTCTGATTTCATTAAGACCCAAAGTTCTACCCACCGAACTGAGGATCTCCTGAGAACCCTCAACATAGTCAAGATTGTTCTTTTCCAGGCTCTAAACACTGTGCTGAAACCAAGCTGGAAAAACTGGATCCTAACTTTAAATATAAAACAATGAAAGGTCTCAAGACTAGGAAGAATGCTGCAGGCTTATTACGAGCTGATGCCTTCTTCACAAAACCAAAACAATTAATGAAATAATATACATTCCTGGTACAAAGGAAAATTAATTTGAACCCAGTTATATGAACTGAGCTGCTGCAGTTCCTTTTTTTTGTCCTCTGACTCAGTTACAAGAACAGAGTCACAGCCTCTGCACTCATCAAGAGATCCACAGCTGATGTTTCATCAGCTGTATAGTGGTTTTAAAACAGGAAGGACGCTGCCTCAAAAATCGAGTAAAAACTATACCTTGTTTATCATCTTGAATTTGTAAATTTAACAGGTAAGAACAGTCTTACATATCTGGCTTTTGAACTTTGCCCAAAAGTGAAGGCAGAATCCCTACTGCGCTGTGGATTGACTTCATCTACAAATTCAGACTGCCTCACTACCTTTGATATAAGCAAGACCAAGATTTTCCGACCTTTGTAGATGGCTCTTACTTTAGACACTTTTGTACTGATGCTATAATGGCAAGGGACACAAGGAGACCAACAGGCAACTCACAGCATACAGAGCACACATTAACTTGAAATCTTACCAAATGTGAGGAGTGAAGCAGTATTTTTTTTTTTTCTGGCATGCTCTCTGCTCTTTCATAAAGGCAATAAAGGAGGACATTCAATGCTCACCAAAATTGGCAGATAATGCCTTTGAGAGAATCAACACGCATAAAGGAGATAGTCCAAGACAATCGAGCTAGCACAAGCTTCAACTGCAGACTTTCTTAGAGCTAAGAGTGTGTCAAAATCAAGAGGTATATGACATGAAACTCTGAACAAAACACTTCCCTTACACTGAACCGTTAGCATCAGACCTTTGCTGGCAGTCTATAATCTCCTGGTAATTGAACTGTTTTGAGGCCTGCAATCACACCAGTAGTCTTGGGGCTAAGAACTGATAAGGAATCAATTAACATGGTATCCCCAATTACAGAAGACAACGAACACAATTTTACTATATAGATTTATCTGCCTATTATGGTACATAAATGGTTAAGCAACTGGATCTTTGAATCCCTTCATTGAGCTGTGGGACAGACTGTGAGAACTTTCAACATTCACTCCTTATCTCTTATACCCTATGTCAGGGCTGCTTCAGACACCTACATTCTTGATTATGCCTGATGGGACAATCATCTCCCTGCAAGCATAAACAGGCAGCATCAAGGATTACAGGTAACCCGATCAGAGGTAAACAATTTCCCAGCACAAAGCTGTTCTGCCTGTCTTTTCAGATGTAGGCAACTGAGTGAGCATAGGTTGATCTACACAGTGAAAAACCTTGGAGCAGGTGACGACCATTTACTGACAGAACATCATCTCTTCTGACAGGACAGCTGGTATCTGCATCAGAATTAGGCAACAGATTAGGCACTGCAGCACGTTAAGGGCTGCATCAAGCTAACCACAGATTCCTCTACAGACCAGCACAGATAAAGGTTAAAAAGACCTGCTGTCTGGATTAAATCTATCTTAAGATACACTGAAGAGGAAGTTAATGAAACTTCTCCCTATAAAGCAGAACGCTGTGCACAAGTGGAAGACACAATTTTGGCTATATATTTAGAAAAACAAAAAAGAAACTGAAGTCCCCAGTTGTTGCAGTGATATTTCCCATGCTTCTCTGCTCAAGCAGCTAAATAAAAAAAATACCAATTAAGTTTGGAAGACTTTTACATAAACCATAATCTTTATGTTACAACTGGGGGGGAAGAAAGTGATTTCAGTAACATTTCCTGGTTTTTTTCAGTAAAGGCCTAAGGGAAGAATCAATGTTTAAAGTTTTTTATTTTGCTTTGACTTTTTAAGCCCAGCAGCTATTAAACTATTGTTTCTTACTTGTGTTGAGGTAAAATGTAAAATAAAAACAATAAAAACATAAAAGAAAGGGGGAGAACTCAATCCATAAAATGAAAGCAATGATAACTTTCATTCTGAAATGACAGCTGAGAAGGTAAATTATAAAACACAGTTTCTCATAATGACTAAACAAAAATAGCTCAGCACCTCAGACAGAATTTAAGCAATGAAATCTCAGCAGTAAATCAAAAGGAAATCATATTCAATATTTTAACTGAGCAAGTACAAAATTTGACTTATAATTTGCTGTTATCAAGTCTCAGATACTGGCAGAGATTATCAACAGCCAAAAACCAAAATTTGTTTCATTTAATGATAAATAGTTATCCTTAGCAGCCTGGATGATGACTTATTTCTGCTATTTTTCACTCTAAAATGTAGCATCACATGACAGGTGACCCCTTCTGATGGAGAATCTACACAGGGAAGCACAAGAGTAAAGGAGCGGTGTTACTGACCGAGCCTGTTGTATGGAACAGCCAGCAAGAGCTAATAAGCACTTTAAAACAAAATGCAATCATGACTTAGCAGACAATACGTACCTAATGTAACAAAGAAAAATAGGTTTGAATAGCTTTTTGACAGGTCTTGCAGTAAAACATTTCTGACAGAAATTTAAATATTACAGTATTTTGTCTCAACTCAGTAAAGCTTTAAGGCACCCTAATTAAAAGCAGTCACATCTTTAACTCCACCCCCAATCAGCAAATCACAAAGTTTCCACTGACTTAAACGCTGATCAGTATGATGAACAGGCAAAGAATGAATCACATGCATACAATATGAGCTGAAGCACTTGGCTGAATTGGAGCTACTATATACAGCACCTGCTGCTACAAGACTTGTAGAACTGTACACAGCTGAACAACACATACATTCTACATTTGAATTAGCACCTCAATCTGTTTTTAAGGTTTTCAGGATTAAATACTTTCCTCATATAATAAATTCCTGAGAAGAGATTGACAAGGCAGGGGTAGGATAACCTTGACTTACACAAAACGCAGCTGGAGAAACCTAGCACAAAAAACCAGTTTACGAACAAGAGTTTCAAATAAAAGCATTATGTTGTATTTGGAGCTGTTATGGAAGCTTGGCAGCTTCACACTCAAGCTACTCTGTGACTATAGGAAAGTAACCGCAATGAACCAAAAAGCAGTCATCCTGTCCATCTAGCGGTATACACAGAGTGCAAGGCTCCTATGACAAGGAACGAAAAGGACTATGCATGCAAATAATCAATGAAAACTTGAGTATTTTAACCTGTATAATGAATCTTCCTGAAAATAATTGAAAAGTAGATGCTGTAGTACTTCCAGGCTGATAAAGAAATATCACTTATTACTCCTTGAAAACCTTACAAAGGCCTAAGGATGTGCCGCTGCAGGGACGAACTCTGAACATCATTAATAAAGTTCCCGGCATTTT
Organism: Falco peregrinus; assembly: GCF_023634155.1. Classification (NCBI taxonomy): domain Eukaryota; kingdom Metazoa; phylum Chordata; class Aves; order Falconiformes; family Falconidae; genus Falco; species Falco peregrinus. The sequence goes on from NC_073723.1 coordinate 5,614,318, forward strand.
GCAAACAGCTGTTCTGGGTACTACGTTCTGACTTCGCAAGCAGCATTAGATCTACCTTACTAGAGCACTATTCCTAAAAGAATAAAATTATGCCTGTCATGCCATACTTTCAAGCAGCAAAATGCTTAATGAACTTGCTTACCAATAAAGCCATAAAAAGAGACCTAAATCTGTGTAGGAGCTGAACACAATCTACTAAAAAAAAAAATCCTGTCTCATTTTAAAATTTTTTTTACAAAAACTATTTCAGTGTTTCATTATCTTTGCCTAACCTAAAATTCCCTTGCTATATGCAAAGGTCATAATTTAATGTATTACTTGCTGTGAAAAACAGATAACTAACCTCTTGGAAGTGCCATTTATGTAATTAAAACCTTAAGTCCCCTGACAGTCTTCTCTTTTGCTTCAGCAAGACCGAGAGTTTCTTTAAACTTACTTTTCAGCTTAAGTCAGATTTTAACACTCTTCTTGCTCTAGACTTTCTCCAGCTTGTCCACTTTTCTTCATGTTTCCCAAGTTCAAGCCCCAAACAGTTCTTGAGATTTTACTTCTTTTGTTCACAGGAACAAAAGAAACAATGTTTTGCAAGCTATTTTGCTTGCATCCTTTGACACTTCTGCAATGGGATGATACTGGTGACTCATTTCTTGCCTTTGAAAATGAAATATGATCCCCATATCTCCCAGGCTTATACTCCCTTCTTGCCTATCTTTGGGTTTTATTTCTAAATTCCACCATGAAAAAGGTCCTGGTACCAACAGAAACCGCTTGGATCAATTAAGTTCACTCTCAACTACTAGTAGTATTGCGTAATTGCACTGATTAATTTCAGAATTTAAACCAAACAAAATGCTTGCTCCCACAACACTTTCTTTTCAATAATCCTGCTATTAGCTAGTTGGTTGCTGATTATTACAAGGGGACTTGTAATAATAGTATACTCTTATCTGATTTCTAACAATTTTTTCTTGTACTAACTTCATCCTTCGTCTAAAAGAGCATTTTCTCCTCCTTGATATTTACACCCCAGAAGTACTTATGCACTGAAACAAAGTCCATTCTCAGTCTTCCTTCTTCCCAACAAACTCAAGCTCATTTATTCATCGTATGAATGACAGCTATTCAAAGGCCACTTCTGGAACTCCCAGAGTTTGAATATATCCCAAATATTTAAAGATTGTGAAGTCTTTAACTACAAACATAGCTGAACATACGCCAACAAAAAATTATTGATTAAGGATTGGTAAAATCATTAACTTACAGAATTAATTTTTCCAAAAGCTGCTTTGCTTAAGCAGTATGTAAAGCAATATAAAATTAATAAAAACACACAGAATAGGAACTGTGTATTTAGCAGTCAATTAAGACAATTTTATCCAAAAAAACCCCATACAAATTAAACCTGATTGCACCCAGTGGCTGATGAATTTTAGGCAATCACATTTTCATGAGTGTGGCATTTGACCACCATCAAGTGTTGCCATGGTTTTTAAAAAATTACAACAATATGTGAATCTACTATGTGGCTTACAAGACAAAGGAAGCGCTAAAGGAGAGAATGATTACAATTAATTCCTCACATCCAAAGACAATCATGCATTTTGGGTATGATTCTGTTAGACAAACACAAAATACTGTAATGCACAACCCACCACAACAGCCACAAGATACAGAAAGAAGTCATCAAATTTTACAATAAACAGGAGATATTCTGTCCCTGGTAAAACAAACCATCATGAAAAAATGTTTAAACCTTAGAAACTGTCCAATGCACATGGATTGCTTCAATCATAGCCTGCAGTTAAAGGAGGCTAGACTCCTATATGAGAGATTTCAAAAATCTGTTCATGTAATTCTTTACCTACATGTTGCTGATGTTATTGTAAATTTCCAGCATGGTCTTTAAGTTCTAGACAATATAACAGAGACAGTAAGTTAAACAGACAAGAGTCAAAACAAAGCTTACCTTGATGCTGGAAGGGTACTAACACGTGTAAAGAAAACAGATGGCTCTACTTCTACGTGAAGGCCTAGTGAAAGGTTCCGGTAATATCCTTCAACATGTCCTGGTCCACCAGAGTACTTAAAATTCAAAATGGCTTCCAGCGTCTAGAGAAAAAAAAAAGTAAATTACTTATTAGCTATGTTTCATTACTGTGCGTTTCACAAGTTCAATTGAATTAGACCATAGAAGTGATTTACCAACAAAGTTTCAATGCTCTCAAGAATCTGCTTTTCTAAACCATCCATTCTGTTATCTTAAAAAAAAAAAGGGCAATTTAACAACTGCACCTTAGGTGAACAGTTGGGGTTTTTTTTCCTAATCCTTTCAAAAACTGAAGAGTACATAACAAAGTTAGCTGGACTTCCCTTCATATCATTCCTCTCCATACCACATTTAACATAGAAAAAATGAAGAGTTTATTTTTGCTTAGAAGACATTAGGGTTTATCACAAGATACGCTCTTTCATACTTTTGACAAATATTCACCACTTCATTACCCTCATAATCAAATGGAAAGCCTTTGAAGTTTTGGAGTGTGGACAGATGAAGATTATACAAAACTAAAAGTATCTGGTTTCTCAAGAATTCATTGTAAACTCACCTCCATTAACTAATGGATAAAACAACACTGCTGACTAAATCTAGTACATGAACCTTGTCTGTCTTTGACGATCAGTTTATAGAACATGATTGGTTAGCAAGTAGTAAAAATAAGAATGACTCTCTAGCATTAGTCTTATGCATTATACTCAGTAGTACTGAGCCTTTACTTCTGTGATTAAATTTCAGACTTTGTGACTTTTTCCTTAATGAACAGCATGTGGGAAGCTTCCCAGCATACCAGTCCCCACATTATCATCAGTCTTCAAGCTCAGAAGAAACCTTTGATTCATCCAAAGAAATTATGCACCACCTTTTCTTTCCTTACATTCCTGAAATCCTGAAATCTGCTGGAAGCAAGACAAGTGTTTGGGAAATGTCAATGGATATTTTTTTTCCCCTCCGTTTTTATTCTGGTCCCCAAGCAGCCGCTATTGCCACATCTCAGAGAAAGGACAGAGATAGTGACAGACTTCTACCCTAACATGGACATTACCAGATTATGCTGAAGCCTATGTCTAGAAGGACAGCTGTTTCTTAAAACGATTTAGAAACCATGGCTATCTCTCCTCTTTGATTGTTTTTTTGCTAATTATTTAAAAACAAACAAACAAAAAAACAACCAAAAAACACAACACCAAACCTCAAGTCAACAACCTATCTAGGAAACCAAATATTTATCAGATGTCATCAATCCTCAAGACAGTTAAAGTACTCTCCCTTTCAACTGCAGATTTACAAAACAATTTATGAAACCTGTTAATTTTTTTCAGAAGCTCTAAGGAACAGTCTAGGATTTTCTAACTTACAAAAAGACATCTATGTTTGATACCATGCTGTTTCTAAGTTTGGCTGAAGGAACAGAAACAAGGATACAATCATTTTTTTAAAGTAACCCTAATCTAGTAATTTAAAGAATACCAAAATCAAGAGTTTAACTTTTTGCTGCACATGCACGCTTAAATGTTTTGCCTATTTCCAGCTTTCTCTTAAGTAAAGCGGACTAACTCTAATTTCAAATTTAGTTTCATTAAAATTCATGAGAGTCATCTGGTAATGCAAATAAAAACCTTCACTGGGCACCGTGGACATACCCATCTACTCTGTTTATATCAATTCCTAATTTGTAGTTAATGAACTCAAGTTTATGTTACATCAGGAGAGCTAATCAATATTAAATACAAAAATAAAAAAGCACAAACCCATTCAAAACATACTTCATTCTAATTAACCAGCTGCACTGTTTAATAAAGATCAGAGCCAGACACCCTAAGTCCAGGGATCTGACACTACTTACATCATAATGTGAGAATGGATTTCAATTTCAATTAGGAAATCTGTGAAAACTCTAGCTATGTATGTTCTGTATGGCAGCTGTAATACAGTATCCTGCTCGGGAAAGCTACTGTGATAGGGATCCATGGTTCATTCTCCACAGGACTATGCCACAAAGCTGCTTTATTCAGCCCAGTCCCATATAATTACAGGTAAATATGCAATAAATGTTAGTTTAAAGGTCACAGAGCATTATCATTCAAGATGCAAAACCCTTCATAACATCCTATACCAAACAAAAAACAAAACCAACCAAACGACAACAACAAAAAACTCACAAAAAAAGGCTAAAAAATACAACCAAGGCATGCCATTGATAAGCCCAGGGGAGTTCAAGGGCATCTTCATAATCTTGGTCCCTGTTGTAGTAAGGAATTTGTCAAAGAAAACTTGCTGATGACACTGTGTGTCCTCCACATACCATGCTAGAAAAGAGGAGAAAAAAACCCAACAGTCTTCTGTTAATCTAGACAACAGGAGGACATCTCACCCACAAGGTAAGGTCTAACTTCAGACTTTCAATACTGAGGACAAAAGCCAATTTCAGTTTCTCTGAGAACCACAGAACATCCAAACCTGTATTTCTTCTCTGGCCATGATAATTTGCAGGGTTCCTAGGAACGTACACGCACACACACACACAAAGATCAAACATCAGGCAGACTTTACACCAGGACTGTAGACATATGTGTAGGGGCAGTGCATGACTGAAGGAAATAATTTTTTTCAGGAGCCTTCAGGTGATCAGAGAAAGCTTTATTGCTTAGGATTCATATAATATGAACAGAATAAATAAAAAAAAAAATACCACAACAAATTTAATCTCCTTTAAATCCCTCCACGCACACGTACCTTGGAAAGGACTTCAAACACATATAGGAAAGATTGATTTTCTATCTCTAGGATGAGGAAGAAAAACCACCCTACTTTCATAAACTTACAAAGCTCCAATTTAAAACAATTTACCACTCTGTCCCACAGCACCTGCAGAGAACGATCCAAGTGCTACAGCTCCCAACTTAAATAATTTTGTACACTTACTCCAGTGGCCTTGTCAAACCTACACAACGAACAGACTGAGCTGCAGATTCTATTAATCTTTACAAATACCAACAGAATTTATTAGATTTCTCTGAACTGCATCACTGCAGACCAAAAAGAAATGTCAAGGTGTCACTACAAACATGATTGTGCCTGCGGACGATCCATAAAAAAGAAAATGAAGGAAGGACTGGATGCGGCAGCCTCCCAGGACAGGGAGATAAGGAAAAGAAGCCTATTACTAACTGAATACATCTGGAATTCAAAATATCTACGGACTAGGCGGGAAGGATTCTTGCTTTTAAGCAGAGTTCCATTCTTGAAACTCAGTAGTAAAAATATGGGTAAGTTGTTTAACCTATCCAATGACTCTAGATTGATAATTTTTTTTTTACTGTTTCTTTGGTCTTTCCTTCTATTGGTGAAGGAAAGAAAATGAAAGTGTTTCTGTGTCTAAGTTCCAGGTGACAAGATCCTTAACCAACAGCACCAGACATTAACACTACCTACTATATTGACAAGAAGTATTTTACAGATAAAACTATCAAAAAAGTCTCATTTTGGTTTCTCTCACACATGTTGTCCTCAAACATTTTCTGCATAGAGCCGGTGCCAGCTTTTTTTAAAAAACAAACAAAAAATCATTCTTTCCAGTCTGTTCCTGGAAATCCTTTGCATATTCACTTTCATAACAGAATTAAAAGCCAAATTAGAAAAGAACTTCTATTTGAATACTATGCTGCTAATGAAAAGCAAAAAGTTGGACACTGAATTTTTCTAAGTGACAGCAGTTAGCACCCTTCTGCCAATCCCTCAATTGTGACTCTGTCTGAACAGTAATACCTTTTGTATACCGACTTTTAATTGCCAATTCAAACAATTACAATCTACATATCAGACCAATTATTTCTACTGAACTACTATGACAGTACTTCCTACCCAGAAGGAGAGAGTAAAATCTAAAGAGAATTTCTATATAATTCTGCAGAATATTGCTACTTACACAGAAGCTAGAACATGACTGATCTGAGAACAGATCTCCTCAAGACAGCTAATGGCACGAGAAACACACACATGAATGGGGAAAGAGCAGCCATGAAGGGAATTTCTTGTGCTGAGAAGTCAAATATGGTGCCCAACCCTTTCTGTATGCTTGTGCTCAAGTCAGGGGGTTGACTGAATATCCCCATCAAGATGCCTCATCCCAGAAAACTGTTCAAACTTGTACATAGCAAAGAACACTATTTTAGCTCAAAAAATTGGCTTGGACCGAAGTATGTTGAGGTATCTATAACTCGGGATATAAGAATCCACCTGCAGAGACACTAATCATTATATGTTGCAGGTAAAGGAAAATAAACATTCCATAGAAGAACACAAAATATTAGCAACTCTCATAAACTGTTTTTACAAGAAAAAGATCCTTCAAGATATGAAAAACATTGAAAGTCATTTTCTCTTAAAAACCAGGAATAATTACTGAACAGCTATATTAGTTATAGTCAACAAAGAAAATTAGTTATAGTCAACAAAGAAACGACCAACAATGAGAACGATACACACAAGTAGTCAGGAAACTCAAATTTATAGTGATATATTATTAATGAGTAAACAGTCAATAAAATAGTCATATACTTTCCCCTCACTGCAGAAAAATACTTCTAAGCATCTAAGTTTTTTGTTTTATAAAATTTACAAAGTTGGAAACGGTTCAGGTCAGGGGTTCCCAGCTTTAATTCTTACGTCGTCTATTTTGCATAGCAGATTTGTTTCTTTATTCTTTGTTTCTCTATTCTTAAGCAATTTTACTAGCAATAACTGATTTTATCCCTGTATCTTGCTACGGGAAGAACCAGAAGATTCCATTTCATTTTTATTCTTACAGTACCACATTGCAATAAATACTGCATTTTGTGTTTCAGACAGCAAAGCAAAATTTTGTCCTCGATTTTTTCCAAACTGGAACATTAATTTTTGAAGTATTTAATATCAGTGGCTTCTCTAATTAAATTAACAAATCATACTCTGTAAGAAAGGCTCACATTTTCAGGTCTTTTGTAAATTCCCTTAGTATACTAACAATGAAACTAAGTAGATCTCGACATTTAATACAAGATGAAATGCCAGTACTTAGCTACAGGCAGTTTGCTCCTGAGACTCTGCAGATACTGACTGCAAAAGCTCTGAAGAAATACCAGAACACACCATTGCAGGCTGCCCGTTAAGATACAACATTTTAATAAAGAAGAAAAGAAAAAAAAAAGAAAAAACAAAACACAAACAAGCAGCAGTATGAGGACCAGACTAAAAATATATAACGTCAAAATATAACCTTTCCATTTTAGTTTCTGAACTGCTTATAGAAAACAATTCTTACTAATCAGTATAATTTCTCATGGGATTAGGGTTTGAAATTTGAAAAATAACTTATTCTCGGTGTGCAATCTTCAAATATACCTTCCCTTAACAAAAAAAAAATAAAATATTACTTGCTCAAGGGTAGACATGTTTTCTTCTAAATCCCATCGTACTCCTGATCTGCTTCTCACACAAATTAGCATCAGCAGGACGTGCTTCCTACATTCATGAGTGTTTCGCCATTCTTTCTGACTGTCAGCCCTTTTTCTCATAGGATGCCTTTTATTTTCTCATTTGTTTGGGTGGGATTTTTCCTTAAACAGACTATAAACTCCAATTTTGTTAAATTTTCTCTGCCTCCTTCCTTCTTTCTTCTCCTTCTCTGACCATTCCACTCCCATATTCAACTCTGATGGGCAATCAGTGATATTTATCAGTAATAAAGACAAATAAAAATGCACTACTTCACCAGTTCCATCTCACAAAAGGCACCAGCATACCTCTCTCTAAAAAATTAATTTCTGAGTTTCATCCATTGGGTGCCATGCTTAAATTTTTTTAAGAGCTTTGAGGATTGTGTAAATAAATCACAGATCAGGAATTTCAGCTGCCTAACTAACTAATTAAATTCTCTGGCAGTGTGAAAGAGAAAGCAAATTTCTCAAATTAACCACACACTTTTCAACAGCAGCAGGTAAGCCCTAGCAATAAATTTGCTAGTAACAACAGCAAATAGGTGGCCAGCCAAAAGCGTGCTCAAGAGTCCCAGGGTGGCTGACAGGATGGCACCTCACAGCCTCAGCGCGGGGGGGTGCAGTGATGCAGAGCTGGTGGCACCTTCAGGCCTCTGCCCTGCCAGCGCTTCCTCGCTGCTTCTGCGTTACAAGGCCAAGCTCTCCGCAGGGCTGTCGTACTGGCAGAGCCCCACAGGCTCTTTGTGATGCTTCAGGCTGCGGACCAGGGTTCCAAATGGCGTGTTCAAACCTTCTCATGCTCCCTGCTGCCTCAGGCCAGTCTTATTTGCTCACCTTCATTCACACTGAGAAGCCGCATGGTTTATCCCCATCCACACGGCACACCGTTGCCACAGAGTGGAGTAGGTGGGTTTTTTTGCCATGGTCAGACTAATTTTTTTATCCTCCTTTCTATATGTGGCTCCATACCTCAATTTCCTATCTTTACTATAAAAATTACCTGGCCTAAGCATTACTGGACCAAACCCAAAAAAATGTCCAGCCTTGGAGACTGCCAGCTTTTGAATCCAAACACATGGGATATGCTGCTCCAGCAACATGGTTCATACAGAAACGCAGTACACTGAACACTGCTGAATCTTTTTTCAGGGGAAGACCAGAATGTAAGCACTGGGAAGGAAATGGAGATGCCTACGTAGTTGAAATCAAGGAAGATGGGACTCAAAATACGTCAAGCTTCCAACTGGACTGATTTGTGAATGTAAAGACTGTGTCTATGTTTAGGGTTGATCTCATGAGAAAATTCAGTCCTGGCATTTAGAAATGCACACATCTCCGCCTATATATTCACTTGCCTATGAAAACCAGTTTAGATTATCACTTCCTTGAGTTTTAATTTACAGTAGTCTAACAAAAGACAAATACTTGTGATTTTTGCTTGTCTCCCATCACTAAGCCTACAGTCCATGATTCCACAGAGTAACCTGACAAAGGATAAATTCTATAAAAAAATCAGGCTTGAAGAATAAAATCTGTGTTTAAAAAAAAAAAAAAAAAAAAAAGAGGCAAAACACACCCCCACACCCCACTAGAGATGAAAAGCAGAGAAACTGCTGACTACCTAGAGATTCTATAATTCTTGGGAGGACAAAAATGTCCAATCTAATAGAAAAAAACTCCACCTAATTGCCAATAGTATTGTGTTTTTATTACTCTGTTGATGAGAGCTAAGCAAAGCACCACATTACTGAAATCGGAAAGCTTTCGTGACATACTTTATGGTTTCTGAGATACACATGCTTCTTAGCATTGACTTTTTGGACCAGTGTCTTACTGCAAAACTCAGACCACAGGGACTTAGATGTTGCTATCTTCAAAGCTTCTTCCGTGCAGGAATTCACGTCATCCCCTCAAACACTCCAGACCTTCCTTTACTTGAAATACTGGTATTGCAATGACATTTGGGAGGAGAAGTAGAGTATGTAATTTGTGATAAGGAAAGCACTGAGCCTTTACCACACAAGGTTTATTTCAAGCTGGGTATTACTCCAAAACTGAAAATAATTTAGTCCTCCTCAAAGTCTTCAGTGTCTAGCTCAAATATCAGGCTGCCCAAGGTCCACAGTAAGAAACAACGATCATAGGTGGAATACATGAACAACCATATCTAAAATTTTCTACCTCTAGGAAACACCATATGGTTCATAAAAAGTAAATTATATCGTAAGTTGAATTGTTACATCAAAATAATCGATGGAATGAGTACACAGTGATTATAATGCAACTTTGCAGAAAGAGATGCATTCATTGCTCTCTCTCATTTGAGAATATTAGTCTTTTCACTTACCGCCACCTTTTCTGATTTTCTGATACACAAAATATATTTTAGGTTTTCTGTATCTTTATAAATGATACGATTTTTTTTCCTGTATTTTAAGGAGATAGTAAACAGCCAGGAAAGGACAGAAAGTAAAGTACCTATACATTTCTCTGAATGCAAATCATGAAGCATATCTAAATCTACTGGAATATTTAATTGATCAAGGCAGAATTCCTAATTTTCACAGATAGGAAAAGGAGACTTTCCCAGTAGATACTGTTCCTTCAAGCACCAAATGGTATAGAAATTGACAGCAAGAGCCCCAATACATGCATTATAAAAAGGATATGTATATGTAATCATCTTGTAGTGCATATGTAATCATCCTCTAGGACTGAACTGCAGCAAGCATTCTCCATACTGATTTTTTTTTCCTCTGTATTCCACTAAAAATTTAAGTGTCAACTACAAAAGCTAGGATAAAATTTTTAATAACCGGTTAAGTAACAAAATACATTGTGCCACTGCAGTAAGTCAGACCTTTGTATGTACAAATACAAACAAAGCCCACCTTGTTATTCCTGTTAAACTACTTTATCACTCTAAAGCAAAATTAAATATATTTTTTAGCATGTGTTAATCAGGTGAATTTACACAATCAATCTTTTGAACAAGATGCCTGTTGTGTTTGTGTTTTAGTGCAGTTTTACTCAAGTACACCTACTGCATACTCACCTTCAGTAGCAATTTTTGTGGTACACCAATGTTTACTTAGCTCATCCATCTACATTTATGTCTAGTTAAGTCCCTGAACAATGAAACTGCTGCATCCCTTTGTAAAAACAGCACAATGGCAATGACAAGTAGCTGAAGCTAAATATAGCTCCTGCAGGCATATGCTGGGAATTAAATAGTACATTTTACCCCTCCTCAATCCTAAATCAGTAAGCTTCAACAAGGAATCTCTAGCGAATACACACTGGAGCTCAATAAATCCCCCTTAAGCTTACAAGGCATATTCTGAATCTGTGCTAGCTAAAAATAGCCGTGTTTATAATGAGAATGGAGATGTGAGCAGAATAATATTAAGTTTAAAGGTAGGCATGCTATAGTTATTCCGCATTAATGAACAGGGTGAATCAAAGGTCATCCTATCAAACAGATATATAGATTGACAGATAAAATACAATAGACAGCAATCTTTTACTGAAGAGCATTCATCTCACATTAAACTGTGCGCTTTCTAATTGGCTGTTGTAGCCACGCTTTCACAAGCTATTTTGTGTTTGTATTTTAGCTAAAGCACAAGCTGTTACTTCCAGAAGATAGAAGAAAGCTAGGAGCATACAGCATTTTTCCTCTGAACATTATTCCTTCCTAGAGTTTAATTCCCCTCTGGAAATATTCACAAAGTATAACACATATTTCTTCTTGTAACATTAATCACAGAATTCTGCTTTCTTTAATTAAAGGTAAATTGCATCCAGGCCTCCAGGGCAGTACTATTGCAGCCGAACGCCCAGGTGGCTGATGCACGTTCTTAACTGCCTCAAAGCTTTTACCTCCGTCCATTTAGACACAAGCACTGCTGACCACAGCTATCACAGAATCTTACTCTTGGCTGAGACACAGATGAGAGATTAAAAATAATTTAAATGCAAGTAACTTCTATGTGGAACATTCCCATTGAGAGTTTTCTGTCTACTGACACTAAACTGCAGAACCTCTCAGAAACAAACATGTGTTAGGAAATTAGGCACCCTTGGTTTCTCTTCTTGTAGGACTTGGAAGAATGCAGGGGCAAGTCATCACATGTCCTCAATAACTTCTCCAAAATCCTGCCCTGATTCTGAAGTAGGAAGCTACAAAAGGAGAGTAAATTCAGGGAGAGATGTTGATGAACAAATCACACACACCTTTCGAAGGGGAAATTTCTCTCCACATAGACCAACAACTCAGCCTGGTCCTCCCGGCAGTGGCTATGTAACAGGTTGGTTGCTGTATAGAAGCATCACTGAATGGATTTCCTCAATGAAACCTGTTTATTACACCCTGTAGGCAGAGTCCCCAAGAGTGAAGGCACAAGATGCTGGCAGATAACTTCTCACTACTTGGCCATAACAGTGCAAAGAACATGCATCTAGCATAAACACTCCACATGTCATGAAATCATAAATGAAATAACAAGATAGTATAAAAACAGTCACAACCCCAGAAAGAACACCAGGGAAAAACAACAAAAACAAGCGCTGCACAGGTGACTCCCCAGCTAAAAATGACACATCTGATCAATGTTGCTACTCATCCGCAAGCAGGTCATCTCTCACTTTTGAGAGAGCAAGCACACCACTATTTATAATTGTTATCCACCGCATCTTGCTATTGCACACTCAGCAGTCAAGTACTACCTTTCAGTATGTATTTTGACTTAAGCAAATGAGAATTTTAGAAAGGTGTATGTCACTGTTAACGTTTGCAAGTGTGAGCGTGATGTTTTTTTCCCCCCAACCCTCCCACCCAGGAAGGAAATCAAAGCAACAACACCAAGCCCAAATAGGCTCATATGCAACAATCTGAAGTCTCTGGGTAACGCAATGAAGTTTTCCAGTTTAAATTTTCTATGTCAAACACTTCCACACTGTTTCACAATTCCTCAACACTAGCCCATCCCTTCTCTGTTCCTTCTACTTCTACCATGTCATTTGTGAGAAAAGGGGATGAGGCTGCACCCAAAGTGGGGTTAACATAGAAGAAACTTCATGGTTTGCTCTCTATCCCTTTACTTTCTGTTATTCCTAATGTTCTATTTGCCTTTTGCATTGCTGCTACAAATTAAACTAACATCTTCGCAGAATGTCTCATACCTCCAAGATCTCTGTCTTGAATAGCAATGGTTAATTCAGAGCCCATCGTTGTGTATTTGGAATTAAGACTGCATTTCTTCATGTGAGTTACTTCACAAAGCACATGCGGATCAATACAGATCTTCACCCCAAATTTTAACAACTCACCTCTATCACAGAATAAGCCTGTAATCCTTAAAAGTTGGTTTATCATGTATGCTACCCTTGATAAACTTTGACACAATGCTAATCACCCTATTATCCAGATCCTTTATGAGCATGCACAGGCACAATACAGAGCCAGATAAATTAGGCTGAAGTCCACCTTTCAGTGAGTATACAGGCCATCCATCCTACCTTGAACCAGCTCTTGACTCATGATGAGGCCTCCGCTTTTATCTCACAGCATGTTTGTTTCTCTCAAAACAGAGTGTCTTTTTGGAAGTGTTTTAGGAAATCAAGCCAGCAGTATCCATGATTTTCCCTTTGTTCATGAGCTCTGCATATGCTTCAAAGAAATCTGACAGATTTGCTTACCATGACTGCCCTTCATAAAAATAATTTTCATCAGTATCCCAACAAACATACATGATCACCAACATCATTATCATATTATTATTGTTGTTGTTGTTCTTGTTGGTATTAATATTATTGTTGTTATTATTAACTCTGCTGCTCTGGGTTTACTATATTTACCAGTAATACGAGTAAAGTAATTTTATTAGTTATGCAGCTTCCCCAATGACAATACAAAGTTCACAAACTTTTAAAACACCAGAGAAGATTATGTCACATAGAAGGGTCACATGCATCTCTCTATGGTCCAAGACCACCACCATGACCCAAGTAAACAAAATTTAGAGTTTCTATTTTACAACACACAAATCCATCCCATACAAAGGGCACACAAAAAGTACAAATGGTTTCCTGAAGATCTCAAATCCATTCACTGTTCAAAACAGTCTGAAGAACCCGGCTCCACTGCCTATTCATATACTTTTTATTCATAACATTGCTGTATTGTACTTAAACAAAAATAATACAGCCTCAAAAGATAAAAACAAACCCTCCTTTGCAATAGCTGAAGTACCTTAAAAAGAAATAATGCAAGCAGCAAATCAGGGAGAAAAAAAAAGATCAACTAAAACACATAATAGGTCCTTGAAAGTGAGTAATTAGATTTTTATGTGAGAGCTCTTTGGTATTCTTGTGTTAAGCAGTCCTTCCCCCCCCCCCCCCCCCCCCCCCCCAAGGAATTCCTGTGATTAGAAGGGATAAGCCCAATTAAGCGATTGTTCAAAAGTAGGAGCAAGTGAAGAAACAGCTTTTAAAACACGAATGCTTGAACAACTTAATCAATAGATCTGTTTATTCAGCACAGCCATTACCATATAAATATGGAAGACTGAGTACTTCAGATTTTTCAGCTGCTACTTGGGTTTGAAATAGAGGCTCTAGTAGCACAATCATTTTCAAAATCAGTAAAGTTATTGAGCTAAATTTACCACTGATTTAGTGAATTTTATATGGAATGAACATTGCAAATTCCTACTCTTAATATGATGACAAAAACTAACAGAATAAAAAATAGTGAAATCAATTTTCAGGGACTAAGGATTCAGAAATTAAACTTGTCCCATAGTTTAGCTAGAAATTGGGTCCTAGAGTTGCAGAACAGTAACATTTTCCATTCTAATGCATCTTATTTCTTTCACTGGGCATGCCACGTGAAAGCTAATATGCCAAGCAACCAAGCATTCACTCACATTATTAAAACATACAGTTCTCTTAATAAACTCAGTGTATGGGATTTCCTCAAATGTTTTTTCCCCAATACAGGGAATTTGGACTTAGCTCTTCAGTAAACACAACAAGATAATTGCAGATACAAATCAGAAGCAGAGCTGACACTAAAATTCATTTCCTCTCTTCGCTGATCCCATTTTTCCGTAATTCAGCCAGGTCCGTGCCAACAGGCTCCAGCACCATTGCCTGCTCCAAGACCCACCTGCACTAAAGATTCCTGAAAGGCTGAGAACACACTTTAAATGCTGTGATGTTACAACAAAACCAGGTAAATTTTACAAAGGCAAAGGTCTTAAAGCAGATGAAAGGCATCACAGATTGTTTTCCCAGAAATACAGATTTACAAAAGGCTCGTCACTGACAGTTTGAACAGCGTGTGTCAGACTAGCCTGCAGAATGTGTTTACTGATTTCTGAGCATGATCTCACAATTTCGACAACACTTGGACCATCATTGTTTTTGAGCTGCCACTACTTACACATCTGTATTCTTCCCATAGATCAATTATGCTCTAAAAGCATCAGAGCATCCTATAAAAATAACATTTAAAAAAGGCTTGACACATGTTGTCCCGTTTTGGTTTGCCCCCTCCAACAAAATACATTCTCAAAAGTCAACTGGAGGTCATTACCATTAGGTCCAGTAACTCACCATTAACAAGAATCAGCCGATTCAGAGATCTTTTGCTGAAGGAAATATGACAAATCTAATTCTAGAATTTAAGTTGTAAAACCATCTAAAACCATCATATGCTAATAAATCACGAGAAGTCTCTACTTTCTAACAGAAGGAACAGAAAATCTTCCTCTATGAACAGGAAAGTCTCTGATTCTTTCCTTTTTTCTCTGAGACAGTCAAAAGCATTAAACATTCTCCCACCTTCCAACAACTGCTTACAAATAAATAATATTTCAGCAAAATACTCTTTCTCATGTGACCACTTTACTCTCTAGGGATCCCCCCAGGGGTGAAGTAACCTAAACAAATTCTTAAATTTAAAAGATAGTTGCAAGATACTTATATACACATTTTATATACAAATATAGCATATTCAAGGAGCATGTGGATGATGCTCTTAGACATATGGTTTAGTTTTCGGTAGTCCTAAAAGGGGAAGGGAGTTGGACTCAATCCTTATGTGTCCCTTCCAGCTTGAGATATTCTATGATTCTATGATATATATACAGATAGATAGAAAGATAGACAGACAGACAGATATAAGGTACCTGATCTTTAAATCACTATTTTGATTTTATTAGGGATGCTAACTTGATTTCCACTCTAAGTGGTTAGCACACATTTAAAAGGATTACAAATGCTTATTTAAAAAACACACTGAGTCAGCTCACTCAGAGAACTTCATAAATATGCAGCAGGAAACTCCCAAACAGTGACTCATAACTTCAGAGGTTTAAAACAGACAAATAATCATGAACGTTCCAACTGTTACTCATACTTGATTAAATCCTAAACCAAAACCATCCTGCTTCTGTGAATTCCACTTGACCATCCATTAAGTTCTACAGAAATAACTGTGTTATGGAAAAAGACAACCAAAAGCAGATAACTGGGAAGAGTGCTAATTCTTAACAGCTTATATGGAAAAACTATTTCATATAAGCATATATTGACTAATTCTTTCCTTTACAACCAATGCCTGGCTGGATTTCATCTTCACCTTATCTAAGAATGAATGACTAAGCTGGGAAAACAAAAAAGCAAAACCCAACTTTAACAACTTTTAATTTTACTTAGAAAAAAGAAAAATGAGACATGCTAAGAACATGAAACAAATCTGGAAGTTTCTTCTCACAGAACGCTATTTGTGTGTATCTTTCAACAGTTGCAATTCAACAATCCTGTCATATTCCTGGTTAGACAATGCACTGACATTCTCTAGCTCCCTGTTCTTACAGAGTTATGATAATTAGAATAGATGTTTAAAAGGTTACTGCTAAATATCATCATAATACTCCTGTTTTGTCTTAAAATGAAGGTAAGTATCTTCTTAAATTTAAGTGTTAAAAATGTCACTACTATAAACATAGTGATTTCTGTAAAATGAACGAAAAGAATGCCTTATAAACTCATTCTTGCAAATCTTAGTAAAAACTGGCTTTTTTTATAGACATTCAAGTAATCATTTGGCCAAAAGGCAAGTTAATGTATGCACAATGTAAAAACCATGTCAATGCAAATCAATGTAATCCATGATAACAAAAATATGTATCCGTCCCATTTGTCACTCGAATGACAAAACTACTGCACAAGATGCAAAGAAATTCATAGGGATTCATTTTAAACAGAAGGGTCAGACACCTACCTGATAGCCTATCATGAATTATTTAGCCTAAAGATATTCTAACTAACCACTAACTAAAGCCTATTTTGAGCAGTTCTGTGAAAGCAAACGACGCCCCCAGGACTGAAGGAGCACACTGTATGTAGAACTGAACAGAGCCCTGACCTGCTCCATCCTGTACTACGCACTCACTTCCCACAGCAGATCAGGACACTACGCTTGGTGTACTTGCATGCAAACAGGCCAAATACTTCCCAGTTACTGCAGCAACACTGGCTAAAAGTCAGGAATCATTTCTGGTATGATCCCACTCGATGACACAATAGTTAATAGCCAAAAGAAATCCAGTATTAGCAAGTCTGTATAAAATACAAAGTTTTGAGACAAAAAAAAAAAAAAAAAAAAAAAAAAGCAATTAAAAAATTATGATAGAATCGTGATTTTATTTTTCTACTCAAACTGCTTCAAGCTGAATGATGGTGCTTTGCTTCATTCAAAACCAAATCAAATGTCTTCTCTTAAGTTTGTTGGGGGGAGTTAAAAGACAGGACTAATTACATGAAAATTAGATTTGGTTATTGAAAGTATCAAAATAGTGATTTCAGCCATTCAAATGTCCTCCAATGTCCACTCCACTTTAAGCTAAATAATTAAAATCAGGTGATGATTCAATTTCTTATTTGCTAAAAAACATGTTCCCTTCCGATTCACAGGCTCATTCCTTTTTAGTTGCTACCAGGAGAAATTATGAACACTGAGTATTACATATCCATGTTCTATTACACAGAGTTTTACTGAATACAGTTAGGAACTGTAACATTTAAAAGTAAAAAACCTGTTTACCAATATATTTGTATTATACTCTCTTCATCAGAAGATAAATAGTAGTAAAAACTTGCTTTCAAAATCAAGCAACAATGTAGCATAAATAGTTGTCTACATATTCTTGCATCTAGATGACAAGTGTTACAACCTGCTTTAAAAAAAATAGTAAGATTACAAAGAATCAAGTTGTTCTTGTCCATCTCTAACATTTTAATTTTATCACACCAAATGGTAAACAATCTGTTTGGCAACTTATAATCTATTTTTACCAAGTAACATGAGTATAACTTTTTCCTATTGAAAGAAAGACACATAAGAACTCAATTTAAATATATAAGCCTCGCAGTTTTGATACAGGAAAACTGTAAATTATTCCTAAGGACTCTGCTTGAGGGTCTATTTGTAATTGTTTGCCTAAGGCAACCTATCTGCATTCAACACACATCAGAGAAAAAAGAAGCTATATGGATTTAAAAAAGGAAATCAAGTTTTCCAAAGCAGACAAGAAATCCAAATGAGTTCTGAAAAATGCAACTTTAACTAGAGTTACATGTAGTATTTCAAATAATTGGTACTAAAAGTGTGGCAAGGTAACTGCAGCAGGCACCAAATTTTAAAAAGAAAATATTCAAGTTTAATATACCACAGGATAAAATTAACCACAAAATTATGATGGGACCTCAAGTCAGCAAAACCTTTGTGATAGACTTCTATCTAGACCTCTCTCTCCTAAGAGGCCCTTAGAAGTTGTAAGAACCAACAGAATGAGACAGAACGTTAAAAGCTTTGTAAATACATTCCCCGTGACTATGATATTCTTTCACATTTTCGATTAGTCCACCTTGGTGTCCCTGTATGAACTCTGCATAATCCACTGTAGGTCTTTATGGGTGCATTTGCAGGATTTAGTTTGTCTGGATCAGGAAGGTCCTTTTGTGGGCAGCCCTCCTACCTGTTCTTACTTACTAAGCCTTTGTTCACATTGTGGAGTGCTCTTGAAGCATGCAAACTTGATTGTTTCAAGCTGAATTATGAAGGGCCGTGTACGAAAGTCCTGCCAGTTGGTTAAGGGCATCTTTCCCCTCTACTCGGCACTGCTGAGACCCATCAGGAGTGCTGTGTCCAGTGCTGGGCTGCCCAATACAGGAGGGATATGGGCATAATGGAGCAAGTCCAGCCCAGGGTCATGAAGATGACCAAGGAATTTGAGGATGCAACACGTTAATAGAGAGGCTGAGAAAGCCTGGAGTGTTCTGCCTGGAGAAGAGAAGGCTCAGGGAGATCTTACCCATGTGTATAAATACCCAATGGGAGGGACCAAAGATGATGAAGCCAGGCTTTTCTCAGTGGGTTCCAACAGAAGGAGAAGGCAAATGGGTACCAATTAACTAGAAAAAATCCCCTTTAAATACAAGGAAGAGCTTTATTTTTGTTAGCCTAATCAAAAGCTAGAACAGGCTGCCCAAAGAGCTGGTGAAGTGTCCATTCTTGAAGATACTCAAAATCTGACTGGACAAGGCCCTGAGTAGCCTGCTCTAGCTGACCATGCTTTGATCGGGTGTATTGGACTAGACCATCTCCAGAGATCCTTTCCAACAGAAACAATTCTAATACTAAATTGGAAGGGGTACTCCATCCACTACCAAGCATTCAAGCCCATAACATGAGATTAGAGACAGTCTAAAACAAAATCCACCATCCCTCCTCAAAAGCACTGATAGCATAGGCATCCTATCCTTACCAGCAACTGTTTCACTTTAAAAATCTGCATTGTTTGGCCACATCACTCACTAATGTAGACAGAGTGCATTCTGTCACCAGAGAGAGCTGACAATCCAATTCTCGCTATTCCCAAGAGTCTCTTTGGCTGCTGAGGTCTAGGCTTCCTGACGGCAGAGCTCCCATCCTTTCAGCCATTCCTTTTTCCCCTTTCTCATCCCTCCCTTTCAAAACTACTTTCCTTCTCAGGCCTTCCGACCTGCTTCCCCAGAAGGAAAAAACCCTCCCTCCCCAGAAGGTTCAGAACCACTCAGCATGCTGCAGCCAGGACACAGTAAGCAGGGACCTTCCGGCTGTCCTCCCTGCTACCCAGCCAACCCCTTGTAAAGCAAGACAGCCTGCAGCTACCCTCAACCTCAGTAAGTTTGTGGGGGGTTGCGTAACACAGGTGAATGACTCTGCATTTTTAAGTATTATAGTCAACATGTGGTAACACTGCCACTTTAAGAAAGCGCTGTGGACAACAGTCTGCACCATTTTAAATATATCCTCAATTAATAAAAATAAATCATTTGTGTCCTCGGGCACTGAAATGTAGCGTCTGTGCTTGATTTATGGACTCTGTGCCCATCGCTGCCTTTTGCTTCGCTGCTTTTTTTCAGTTGGCTTCATTAGAGCACCCTTTCAAGTAGAAGAACCCACAAGCCTTTGACAGCGTACAGCAGTCCACAGGTCAGGCTTCAGCCATCTGTTTCAC
Source organism: Falco peregrinus (assembly GCF_023634155.1). Lineage (NCBI taxonomy): Eukaryota > Metazoa > Chordata > Aves > Falconiformes > Falconidae > Falco > Falco peregrinus. The sequence continues at coordinate 5,634,423 of NC_073723.1, forward strand.
CAACCACAAGCCTCTAATGTTTTGAGTTAAAAATACAAGAAAGAATTCTTTTTAAGTTTATTTCTTAGTTTTGCTCTAGTTTAATTCTTTCCAGCTGAATGAGATAAAGGAAGATATCCAAGCATAAGACAGGAAAGTGTTCATGTAAGATTATATAAAAGCACAGTACAGCTAGAAAGCATTTCAGCGTGTTCCTTGTTATAATATTTAAAATCCTATAGATAGAAAAATAAGAAAGAAAAATGGTAAGACAACTCTTAGAAATTTAAATAAAAGCCTTTGACATATAAAATTCCACCTTTTCCAGTTACACAACCGCCGCTTTTCTTGATTATTTTTTTTACAGGAGACTCCCAGTTTTGATAGGCCTGTGATGTGCCCTGTCAAACAAGCTTGTAAGGTATTGTAAAATTTGAACAGGAAATTATCTTTCTATTGGGGTGTGGGTATGACAGCTTTATGAATGACGTCAAGGAAAACCACTGTTCTACAGTGCAAATATGTGACAAGTTATTATACATATTCGCCCTCTGCCCACATTACTCAGACGCTGCAGGCCTTGCTCTCCTCCTCCTGCTTCATAAAAATGAAATTATTTTTCATATGCTAGTTTAAAAAGATAAAGGCCAACACAACATACAGCTTAAGCTTGGCAGCTGGAGAAAAAGTAATTAGGGGGTTTAGCCACTTTCCATGTAATGGAGATTACAATACAAACTTAAACTACCAAACGTGCTAGGAGTGGCTGTGTGTTTTCATTGATTTTCTCAAAATTATAATGCCATGGTATATGAACTTCCACATTTTGAAGTGCTTTTTTGAAACGTTTGATGAAAGAATCAATGTATGAACATACGAATATAAAATAAAGTAAAAGCTGGTTTGCGCCAACAGCTCTAATACAAAGCCAGACCTGAAGTTAAAGATCAGCACAATAATGTAAAAAATAGATGCTTTTTACTTCAGATCTTTTGCACGAGAAGATCCAACTCCTGGCTATCTCTCAGTACTTGCTAGGATGCATCTTAGAATCACAGAATGATAGAATGGTTTGGGTTGGAAGGGACATTCTAGATCATCCAGTTCCACCCCCCCTGCCATGGGCAGGGACACCTTGGGATGCTAAACCAAGCTGCTCAAAGCCCCATCCGGCCTGGCCTTGAAAAATATTTCTTAAAAAATGTTTACAATAATGTGTTTTTAATGCTCATTTACTGCTTTTTCTTCCACTAAGCAGCGTGTCAATGCTTTCCCTAGATGGACACCTGTTCACCTAAACTTACTGAGATTCACTAACATAAATTAACAGCAGTCTTATAACTAAGATAAAATTTAACTGATGGTAGAATCTGCCAAGAAAAGTTACGAGTTTATACCTGTAAGTGTGCCCACATACAGCAACCAAACCAGGATGAGAACAGAGCAAGAACACAAACTACTTCCCAATCCACCCTCCCAGCCACAAACAGTATGAGACTCCTTGAAACAAAGGTGAATTCTACGTATTTAGTAACCCTCCTTGAACCTCTCTTCTCTGAACCTGTTCAATGTTTCTCTGTACCCAGAAAAACTTTCACCATCTCCTTCCTTCAAGTGTTTTTTAACATCTTCAAAGAACTCCAGTGTGTGGAGCGTATGGACTGTGAATCACTGACTTTAAATAAAAAAAAAAAAAAAAGCCTTGTCCCCAGTATATGGGACATACTCTTGTGTCCACTGTATTACAGTTTCTATCAGTGTGTCCAATAGAGACATCAGGCTTAGCAGTACGCAATGTCGCGGGTCTGGAATTCTCAGAAAGTACTGGCATCGTATTTGTCATCTATCAATCAATCCTCAAGTACAAAGATGGTTGAAAGCAGGAGGTGACAAACTACAGTTGACAACTTAACCGTTAGAACACTTCAGTCCACAGAGGTACTCTTGTTGGCAGTAATATTAGTTTTGTACATTCATACCATGTTATTTTCCACATAAATTTGGATCCTAACAAAAATGTTTTAAGGCATTTTTGAAAGATATCACCTTCCTTTTAATGTGCTCTTTTGCCTTACTCTTTAGGCATGCCAACTTCTTTTGCCCTCTTCTCATCATTCTTGATAGGTAAAAGGCTCTTCCTATGGAAATATTTTTGTACTGTGCTTCCGATAGGATGCCCTCGAAAAATTTCCATGCCACCTACCAAGATTTAACTCTCACCTGCTCTATTTCTTTCTTTTCAACAGCTTTTCTGATTTTTGCTTTAAGTAGCTTTAAGCAGCAGTGCACTACTTCATTGACTGTTGTTGCTGTGTCCAAGCATACCACAATCACTACTACAAGGCAGCACTTCAGCCTCACATTTTGAACCAGGTTCTGCTTGCTCCCCAGGAAAATGTCAGAGATTGACTTTCTCTCTTTGGCTTTCTAATCAACTGCTCCACAAAACAGACATGTCTGCAAATTTAGTCTGTCTCATGTCCTGGTGCAGCACTGGTCCAATTTACAAGAGAACAGTTGGAGTCATCTCCTACTATTGTATTCAAAATTCACAGCCTCTCTAATTTCCCGTAAGATCCTACAAACAGTACCATCACACTGACCAGGTCGTAGTGTTGATTCACTCCCATCATCTTCCTACTTAGGACTGAAATTTCACACTCAGAATTCCGTGTTATTTGCTGCAGCTATTACCAAAGAGTTCAGTGTTACTCAGTGATACAGTTGATTTATTAATCTGATTTGCTTAAAATTTTCCCTAATTCGTAACACTGTACAACCATCAGAAAACCTACTCTGTATTCACTGAGATGCCCACCATTGCAATGCAGAGGAAATACTCGGAAACTCTATATTATGTTAACAAAATTTGTGATGTTCTGCAGTTTCTAATTATGCTAGAGAATGGTCTGGTACAGCATGGTCCTGGACTTCAAAGCTCAAATATCTGCAGACTTGTCTAAAAGGCTTCCTTATCCCACACGCAGCGAGTGTTTCTCACTTCTGGAATACCTGTCCTGCACTCATCTCTAAGCCTGGAACTAAGTGATAGGTAATAAATTCAAGATTAACCTAATACATTTTCAAGTCATTATTATTGGAACCCGCTAATCTGCCTGCATTTCAAGTGCTTTTGTATCAGTCAAAACATAAGAGATGTGACAGACAATTCAGGCATTCAACGTTCCAGGTTGCTGATTTATATATAGATATGGAATGTTTTCTTCTACTTCAATCAATTTAAGAAGTTGCTGTCAAATGTTTTAATGTATAGAACTACTTTAAAAAAAAATCAGCTTTGTACTGCTGTAGATACACAGCACCACACGGAGGACAGCACTAGGAATAGGAGAAAGGACCGTAGTTTGATTTTTGGTCTGATACTTAAAAATCGTACCTTTGAAAGAAAAAAACACTTTCTTGTATAAAGCCAAACTTTATATAAACTTTGTATAAACTCAAAATATGCCTGCAAATGCTCTCCATACAAATTTTCCAAATACTCTTTAACAGCAAATTGCTTGTTAAATTCACAGCTACACAAACTAAAATGTGGTTCTACTATTAAATTAGCAGTTCCTTTGAATGATCGTGATGGATGCAACAGGTGTTTTGCACCTAGAGATATTTTCATGTTTTAATTAAACACATATTCAGCAGAGCTCTCAGAAGTTTTTTACTGCATCACCTCACAAAGGATCCGTTTTTTCTCCATTACCTTTGGCTCAACCTGAGTGTCTAAGGAATTTTATCAGGAAGATCTGACAAGAAAATAGCCAACAATGGGAGGAAAAGAAGCATCTAAGTTTAGGGCAGAAGTTATCTGTCAACTGAAGGCTTTTTTATATTATTTCATCTGTTTTCTGGCTGTATGGGGTGTCCCTGCCCAGGCGCTGGCAGCAGGAGCTGCAGCGCAGCCTCTGTGAGGCGAGGCCGGGGCTGCCCCGGTCCGGCCCCAGCCGGTCCCAGCCGGCCCCAGCGCCCCCCCGCAGGGCACAGCTGAGCCCCTCAGCCAAGCCGGGGGCGCCGGGGAGGGGGGCAACAGGTTTCCGCAAGGGCCACAGGCGGCCCAGGCAGAGGAGGAGGCAGCCGAGGGGGGAGCAGCAGCAGAGGCAGCCCCAGGCCGCAGCAGGAGGAGGGCAGGAGGTGCCGCAGGCCCGGAGCAGGGCTCCCCTGCAGCCCTGGCGAGCCCCCGCCGGGGCAGAGCCCCAGCCTGCAGCCCGGGGAGGGCCCCAGGCCGCAGCTGGGGGCTCTTTCCTGCAGGAGCTGCGGCCCTGGAGAGCCCCGGCGGGAGCAGGGGGTCCCTGAAGGGCTGCAGCCCGGGGCAGGGCCCGCGCTGGAGCAGAATCAAAGCAACCTCTTCAGAACACCGATAAATATGGACAATTTACACACACAGTAAAACACCAAGCCTTGCCCCTTTGCTGCTTTACAAACAACAAAAGATTGCCCACAATTATTCCGCGTTCCGGCAATGTCCAGTCTGAGTTTTGCCCTTTACCTCTCCCAACTACCACCACCCCACTGTGCTCTTACATATTATTCTCTCCCCCCCCTACTGGGGAGAAGGAGCAGCTGGGAGGGGGCCATCTGGCAGCCAGCCGAGGTCACCCTACCGCACTCGAATTCTCCGTAAAAACCTAATTTTCATTGTTCTTCTTATTAGACCCCAAAGAGAAAATTTGCTTTTCTCTTAAAATGACCTTACCAAAAACTGCAGTCAATAACAGTCCAATGTGAGTTCCCTTCTCCCCCGATTTGTTCATATTCGTGAATTAAATTCATTCAATGTCATAATTTTAAACAATTATTGATAGAGTCTAGTGTAATTTTAAATACTAAAGTGTAAACAAGAAATAACCAGGAAAAACAAGCACTGATGTTCTGATTGAGGATCGTAATAGCAACTCAAAAAGGCTAATAAAATACAGCATGCAGTCTTAAATTTTCATTAAAACAGTATATTCTTGTACTTGTAAAGACTGTAAAGAACTGTATCTTTCTGGGTTTTCAACACTGTTGCTCATTCCAGTCCTTATATCTGTGTAACCAAAAAAGTTAAGCATTCAGCACTTCACAGATGTCAAGCTGACAGATTAGAATTAACAATAATACTGCTTTCAATATTTACTTTAAATTGTCTTTCCTAACGTCTTGCCATTGAATCCTGTATTTTCTATCCTTTTCAGATGATTTGTTCTTCTGTCCCAGCCCATGTGTCATCATGGAGAACTGCTGACTTGGTCTAAATGCAAGCAGCTTGTCAGAAACATCATCAAATCTGAGTTAAATATAGGTGGTGAACCATAATAAATGTGCCACTTACATTGTACTCACCCTTACCAGTTCCAAAAATTAAAGGAACTATTCGCATTCTACATTTTTATTAAGAATGGAGGCTTTGTGCACTGTAAGTAGAAGTAGTCTGTGGGAAGTAGAAAACAAAACATAATGGGGGCCAAGTTACAGAAAGGTTTTAGAATTGCATTTCAGTTGTTGAAAAAAATAACATACATTAAAAGTCTATAATGCAGTATAAAGAAAGGAAATCCTTCAATCTTTCTTTAGGACAAGGCACTGACTTTATATCCTAGTATAGTATTTAAATACATTGCTGAAAGCTTTGTATGTCTGATGAGGCCCAAAACTGGAACTCTGGCCCCCATTCTTAAAACCTGACAGTTGTTGCAAGCAGAGAAGTGTTAACCATGTTTTGGCTAAATTTCCTTTGGATAATTATATTCCAATTAACTACTACTGTAATTTCAAATTTTTAAGTGTCACCAAAACAAATTACAGCATACCTTAGCTCTCAGACTAGAATATAGGGAACTAGAAGGTCAGTGAAATAAACAGCAATAGACTGGTAGACAATATTATACGTCAGCAACACAATTTTGTGTAGGATATAAAATGCAGTGGAGAGTTAAGGAAATGTTTTTGAAAATTACGCTGAAAAGTATACGGGTTCTTTTGTAACAGTCATACGCACAGGCTGTGGACTGCATTTGTTAACCCACAAAACCCGAGTTTTAGTTTTAGCAGTAGCTCCTTTTACAGCCTTTATTTACTAACAAAAGCTATCCTCCTGTTAAGCTTAGTTCCTCTCTGCCCTTGGGCCAAAGAAAGACCGGTTACGTGTGCATAATCTCTGTTTTCAGACAGAAGAGAGTGGAATAAGTGTAATTCTTCAATATTCCTTACAATACAAGGAATATCACAAGTGCAGGAGAAATGCTACACCAGAGGGAAACAAGTAAACAAGTAGTAAAAAAAAAAAAATAATACAAAATACACTTTAATGACTGTTCACGTGCAAGAATGAAAAAATTACCTAAAATACCTTTGAAAATGGGCGAGGTCAAAGCAGCACATCACTTAGAACTAATCAGGCAAAATAAAACAAATACAACAGACTTGTTTCATTTGTTATAAGAATTAAGGCTATAATATCAAAGGTAAAATTTCACACATTAGAAAAGCTTGAGAAGGGACAAAATACAATGTGATATTTTCGTACCACTGGTATTTTTCACATAAGGAGCTTGGTAAGTTCAAATCAACTGCATGCAGCAAGACACCAGAATAGACAAGGATATTTTCATTGTTTAAAAAACAGGGCAAAACAAGGGGTTTTGTATAAGGAAAGAAAAACTCAAAAACTAACCCCAACATTCTCTATTTGAAATGTAACAGGAAAGTTTAGCCCTTACACTACATTTCTTAAGTTATCAGTCATTTGATATACTATATCTGTAAAAGTTGTATAGGAAGTACCGGGAAAATAAGAAAATATTTTCCTAGTCAATTTGTTTACTTCAGATCACTTTCAAGATACATCTTGCATTGTCATTGGTGATATAAAATATCCTACTAAAATAACTTATCGCTCATCTGAATAGTACATGTAACCACTGAAACAGCGCTATACTACTTGACATCCAACTACACCCATTATTCAAACCATAATCGTTCTGCTGAAAAAGCTTCTAAAGCCCCGAGATGTTTATGTACTCATCCCAGAGTATATTTATAGATATGCTGTATGCTTTGACATAATAAAAGTGTATTGCATTTATCTTTTTGAATAAATTAAAATCTAATGTAATAATTCAAAAGGCTGGTTTCCTTTAGTAAGGAAGAGATCATCACTTTGTTTTTGACTAACACTCTACTCTTGATGCACCTCAAACTTACACTCTACCATTTAATACCACATACATAGAAGCCATCTTTTCACGGACTTCACTAAAACTGCTCTACTTTTTAACCTTTGCTGGTAAGCTCACTTGTCTTCAAACATGGGATTCATGTTTTCCCTTGGTTAACTTAATTTCTATAAGTAACACCTTATCCCATCGAACATTTCAATAATACGTAAATAAACAAACAATGCGTTTTAATCCTGATATACAAATCTGACTTGTAAAAGAAGAAGCTAAAATCTATAAAACAATTTTTAATTGTTTTGAATATATTTGTTAGCTCCCTCAACACTTTAACAAGCTTTTTTTCCAACTCAGTACTGGGGCCAGTTGTGTTTAATATCTTTATTGACAATCTGGATGAGGAGATCAAGTGCACCCTCAGTCAGCTTGCAGATGACACCTGGCTGGGGGGAGTGTTGGTCTGCTTGAGGGCAGGCAGGCTCTGCAGAGGGACCTGGGCAGGCTGGATCGATGGGCTGAGGCCAGTTGTATGAGGTTCAACAAGGCTCAGTGCCGGGTCCTGCACTTGGGTCACACCAGCCCCACACAGCGCTGCAGGCTGGGGCAGAGCGGCTGGGAAGATGCCCAGCAGAAAAGGACCTGGGGGTGCTGGCTGACAGCCAGGTGAACAGGAGCCAGCAGTGTGCCCAGGTGGCCAAGAAGGCTAATGGCATCCTGGCCTGTATCAGAAACAGCATGGCCAGCAGGACAGGGGCAGTGATTGTCTCCACGTACTTGGAACTGGTGAGGCCGCGCCTCAAATACTGGGTTCCATTCTGGGCTCCTCACCGCATGACAGACGCTGTGCTGGAGCGTGTCCAGAGCAGGGCAACGAGGCTGGTGAAGGGTCTGGAGCACACGTCTTGTGAGGAGCGGCTGAGGGAACTGGGGTTGTTTAGCCTGGAGAAAAGGCGGCTCAGGGGGGAGAGACCTTATTGCTCTCTACAACTCCTTGACAGGAGGCTGTAGGCAGGTGGGGCTCAGTCTCCTCTCCCACATAACAAGCAACAGGACATGAGTAAATGGCCTCAAGCTGCACCAGGGGAGATTTAAATTTGGATATTAGGAAACATTTCTTCACTTGAAAGGGTGGTCAAGCATTGGAACAGGCTGCCCAGGGAGGTGGTGGAATCACCATCCCTGAAGATGTTTAAAAAACATGTAGATGTGGTGCCTTAGAGGCATGGTTTAGCCATGGACTTGGCAGTCCTGGGTTAGTGGCTGGACATTATGATCTTAAAGGTCTTTTCCAACCTAAATGATTCTATGATTCTACGTTATATTAAACATTTGCAGCGTGAAAGTGAAACAGATTGCTCTGTAATATGGTAGCTCCTCATATAAGCATTTTACAGTTTTAGTACAGCCATTTTAAAGAGGCTTGTTAATGCTTGATTTGTTGTGAACGCAGTTCATTCATGAGAGACTTGTAAAACGCACCTATGCACTGCTTAGGCAAGATTAATTTCATAGTGCTTTCTTCAAGTCCTCAAGGGAGTTCTTCCATTCTGACAGGATAATTACAAGAAAGCAAAAAGATTGTGTTCAAGGTACTCACCTTGATACCAAAAGTACGACTTCAAAATCAGATACTCAGACTCACAGAACTTTGGATTTTGTAAAATAGCTTTGTGCTTGTCAGTGAGCTTAGATCAAGGCACAAGAAAATTCAGGAACCCCACTCTCTCCTGCCCATATGCACTTTCATACAGTCCTTCTGACTGATTCCCCTAGTCTCACATGGCTAGGTAATTTAGAAATCAGGCCACAATACCTGGAATATTATTAATTTAATAATCAGTTAAGAACAGCTAATAACTAAGCAGGATACTGGAAAAATATCTAATTACGTTGGTCATCAAATTAATGTTCTCATGATGTCATGAGTACTTGTTTTCAAAGCAACAGTTCGGTTTGCTTTTCTACGATGGCCAATCCTGTACTTTAGACCTGGTGTTTGCTTGACCTTTCACATCTACAAAAACCTAAAACACTGGGAGTAAACTGAGTCCCAAACCTATTTAAGTTTGATGAATTGTGACGTGGCATATTACACTTCAGAAATCACAGCCAAAATCAGTATTGCACAGGCCAACCCAAGCAGTACTGGGCAATCTTGCACTGGAAGCAGTATGTTCATGTGCAGTCTCAAAAAAACAGAATAACCCAGCAGAAGAGAAAGCTAGCTCAATGAATTGGCCAGAATATTAATTTTGAAGCATTACACCTGTCTCCATTCTCTGGAGAGATACTGTATTATGCATGAAAAAGTCAATGTGTGCCTTAAAAGGTTAAGAGACCTAATACATTGCTGAGACGCAAACAGGATCTGGAACTTTTTTTATGCTTTCATTAAGCAAGCTCATAGCCAATAAACACTGTTTTCAAAAACTCTGAAAAAAACACTAATACATACCATCAAAGGGACAGCAAAACTGAAAGAAAAATAAAGGCCTTAAGAACACCTACAGAAAGAAGTTTCTTAAAAGTACTTACCCAGAGACAACTACCACATTAAAGAAAAGGACAGAAGCATAAGCCACTGAGCTAAAAGACAAATAATAAATAAATGAATAAATATAAGAACTAAAAGTTCCAGTGAAAAATCATATTCGGATAGCCAAAGCAAACGGGCTTTTTGCAGAGTATCAACCAAATGCTCCATCTCAAGTCAACAGAATTCTGGAAGTACAAAGTCCAAGACAGAAAAACACTATCACACATATACCACGCATCAAAGGAGAAAGCACACAGAACCATCATAAAATCATAGAATGGTTTGGGTTGGAAGGGACCTTAAAGATCATCTAGTTCCAACCCCCTGCCATGGGCAGGGACACCAGCCACCAGACCGGGTTGCTCAAAGCCCCGTCCAGCCTGGCCTTGAGCACTGCCAGGGATGGGGCACCCACAGCTGCTCTGGGCAACCTGTGCCAGTGTCTCACCATGCTCACAGTAAAGAATTTCTTACTCATATCTTATCTAAATCTACCCTCTTTCAGTTTAAAACCAGTCTCCCTTGTCCCATTGCTACAGACTCAACTAAAATGTCTGCCCCCATCCTTTTGTATATCTACTACCTAGTTCAAAAAAAGCTCCAGCCTGGAGCACTTGATGGTGCACAAGTCTACATTACAAACGTGCATTTAGATATTTTCTATTCAAAGACTGCTTACTCAAGATTTTAATTTTCTATAGTATAGCTGGAATCTCAAGAGAGCTTCCATTTCTTATGTGTGCAAGTAATGTAAACACTTTTTGCTTCTTTATGGTAATAACTATGTAGTTGATCATTTCAGGAGCCAGGAAAAAAATAAATGTAATTAGTAATGTCAATTGTGAGCAAAGTATTATAGGTCAGTCCACTACACCTAACTAAAAATATTCTTAGAAACCAACAAACTATCACCATTTTACATCTGAAAATCTAATGAAGGATACATTAATATTACCATGCACATAATGCAAACGTGTAGCTATACAGGAATAAGTTATCTGTTTTTCTAGGTTATTTTATGTAATTATGTACAAGAAAATCAAGAACTGACAAACAAATCAGATGACCACTGAAGTTTGGGACTGTAACTTCAAACAACCCTAAGGACTTTACAGGTCCCCATGTAATCCCAGATTAAGTTAAAAAATGTTTAAAAATACGTAAAAGGATTAACACCTACACTAAAATACATAGTTTAGCCTCTAAACTCTGCAGAAAACATTAATCTTGGCTACACTTGGGAGAAATTTGGCATCACTAAAAGATGTATTCTATTAAATCTTTCCTCCCTGCAGGAAAACATTGAAAAGGCAAAGCCATCACAAACAGCAAGACCTTCCTTCATATGTTATCAAATGCAACAAGAGATTTCAAGCTGAAGAGCGCTTTATTCCATATTCCATCCGTATTTCCAGCAAGAAAGAGCTGCTGTTGATACAAAAAACTTCGTAACTTGAAAATTACTGACTTAAAGGCACACTTAGCTCAGAGTGAATATGGATTATAATTCCTTCTAAAATATTTATAACTTTAATAATAATTATGAAAAAATGTTTTCATTTGTAGAAAATCATTCAATATATTCCTTCCAAGGTGACAGCTTAATAAGATAACTGCTCAGGCAAACTGAATAACCGGCTTTATGTATATCACCCTGCTACTTCAAATTTTTTAAAAAAAATCAGTCTTCTTTGAATTAAAATGTCTCCATCAATATGCCAGTTTTTATCAAAAATAACAGAACTAGAGCTCAGTGGGTATTAAATCTTTCACAAGGAGTAAAAATAAATTTCATAAGCGTATGTACTATGTATAAATAAAATAAACCCTACATTTTCACACACTTTCAGTATACAGTGTGAACTTGGCCTTGCTCAAAGTATTGGTAGCGGAAAACAAATATATACACACATAGGCAACCAATATATTCAATGTTATCCATCTTTATCTCTGCAAGGAACCATTGTATGTAATAATCAATTGATCCAACATTTCATTTAAACAATATCTAGGACCTTCAGAAAGGAAGGGAGGGAAAACAAAGAAAGGGAAAGAAAAGTGAGAGAACATATTGTCCAATTTCATATTCCTCTTTCGTTGTGAAGCTTTACAAATTGCGATCGATTAATGCAATTGAAACTGATGATGGAAGTTTAAAAAAAACAGAATTAAATGGAACTTATGAATAATTAATCCATATATTAAAGGCCAAACTATTTAAATAAAGGACTATGTTGAATTGAGTTTCCATGATTAATATCGTTATTGGTTGTCTTAGTTCAAACATACACAGCGCATTTCTTGTCAAGTACTGTGTATGTCAGCATTACGTACTACTCTGTCAGGTCATTAACAAAGTCCATCATAATTTTTTATGCAGACTATTCCACATGTTTACTACCTCTTGCAGTCTGGTGAAGTAATTTAAGAAACATAAGGGGAGAATACCTTAAATTCCAAATCAGTATAACACGCATTTATCTTCTCATTTTTTTTACTGTTTTGTGACCCTTCTGCCATAAGGTACTTCAGTCTATAAAAGCCTTAAGAAAAAAAATGTGTGTCCTTTTGAATAAAGTGTTAAAATAAATTGCAACTACATGGCACCCGAGAAAATAAAGGCATTGTAAACACTGTATCACAGATGAACAATACAGTTTGCCCATACTTTCTCAAATATCTTATTAATAGGGCTCACTGACCTTCTTTCTTACTCTACCGCTTAAAAGCCTTTTTAAAAGAAATACCGTATTGCAGAACTTTTAAGAATTCTACTGTTGCTAAAATTAGTTTGTCTTTGTTTCACAAACTAGTTCATTACACCTGACAGTTGATGGCAAAAAAAGCACACAATTATACCGTATTATTCAACTTATAAGCCAAGTCATTCTGACATTAAGAATTTGCCAAACCAACCATTCATCTGCAGAATGCCAGATGCTGGTTTAAGGGTTTTTTTTAATCCATGGAAGCAGTCTTGAATCTGCTTCTTGTATGAACCACAGGTTTTAGTTACAGCGCTGTTTTTTAAAATTCAGTTTTGTCTTCCATTTGAAACAGCTTGCTGAGTATAACTTCAACACTCTCCACTACAGGAAATTAAACTAGCTATGCTCAACCAGACATAGCAGAAGATCATCTCGAATCATATTCTGCCTGAAATGACAACGTTAGACGTCTCTCCCAAAGTCAACAAATGAACTAGTGATTCAGTCTTGAATTAGAACTCTAGCTATTTCCTATTTAGAGTACTTTCTCCTAACTTGTATGGCTCAAAGAGGTTTGATAGAAGAGATGAAATAACAACTTTTAAGTACATAAAATTCTGATGCACAGAGGACAGGAACAGTTTACACTGGGGGTAGGAAAAATCATGAAAAGGAAGAGCTATCAGAGAAAAAAGGGAAAGTTTTCTATAGCTTTCTGCAGTGGCAAAGGCTAGAAATGATTAAATAAGTGTTGTAGAGTTTCCATCATTACATCTACCAGAACGGCCTAGGCATCACCCCTCTGCAACCTGACCTTTGAGGCAGCAAAGATAGAGACTCGATGTTCTCTTCAAAGTCCCTCCCAGCTCTACTTCCTGTCATTCGTTTAGCACCTCTTGTACAAACATGGACAGGAAAATTTATTAACTGCAGCCGGAATATTTAAGAAGTCAGTAATGAAACTGAGTACAAGGTAACTGAAATCCTACTTTCTCCCAGAAATCTACTTTCTCTTCAGGCCGAATAGGAAGTTTTTTTAAAAGGTTCTGATAAAAAAAACCCTTATCATAAAGCAGTATTATTACCTGAAGCTATTTTATTTTAATGACATACACATAAAAGAACAGCACATTCACTTTTTGTTAACCAGGAATTTTAAAATAATTTAGGTTTTACTGACTTTCAGGTGTCAGCCACAAAAAGACCATAAATGTGTTCAGCAGCTACAGAACAGATAAGCTTGCCTCTTTAATGAGAGGAAAGAAGACAGTCAGGAGTAAAGTATAACGAGAAACATTTTGTAGTAATGCTGTCTCCACATCAGTAATCTCGTTTGTGAGGAAATACGCAATTTTTCAAATTCTAACCCTTGAACATATTACTATGCTGAACACTCATAAGATCAAGGAAACATCAAGTACCAGGAAGCATCTCATGAATCTAAAGTTTAAACAGAAAAATCTAATGTTACTGATACATTAACTGCCAATTCTACAACTTTCTGTCAGTGAATGACTAATACAATGGCCGTAACTAACATGCACATTTTTCTCAGCAAATATAAAAAAATAGTATTATTTTAATCTTTAGGGGGTAATGAATTGTCACGGAGTTGTCTGAAGATATAAATGCTTATCTAAAGCTGGGACACTGTATTTCCTATTATATTATTACTAAAACCTACACAGTGGAAAAATAATTACAAAATTTTCAATGTGATAAAGTACAATAATGCTGTTAATAGATGCATACAGAGATGTAACTGACATTTGTCTCATTGTTCCTAGACAAAAAGATCCCAAATACGAGACAAAAGATATTATTCTTCATACAAAAGATACCAAAGATTTTCAAATACAGAACATTACAACAGCCCTGTTATCTTACTCATTCTTATCCTAGAAAACTGCGTTTTCACTACTTCTTCCAGCATTTAAGGTCAGCTCTGATCCTGCTTTAAAGTTACCTCCATGGTGCATTCATCTGTGCGTTCAGCTATTTTGTGAATCACAAAGTAATTAACCTTTATTCAATACATTTATCATTCACTGACAAGTGTGGCATTTCTCCCTCAAGCCTTTCTTGGAAAAAAGTGCCATTATAACTGTTACCAACACTGTATGCAAACAAATGCTGTTGAAATGTAGAGCAGTACACACAAATGTAAGAACAGTCAAGCAAAAAGTAATTTTCACCAGCTGCCTCTGATTTCCCATATTTGTAATTAGGTCAGAAAATAACCTTTTGCACAGATAATTCTGAGCACAAAAAATCTGTAGGTTTTTTTGTGTGTGAGAGTTTTTTTAAGTTTTAATAATATTCTTCTTTTTTACTTTTTTCACCACCTAAGCGGAACACAGTAATGTTTCCAATTTTTAAGCTCAGTTTTTCAACAAGTTTCAAATCAAACAGGGTTTTAGCATTTCTAGTACATAACCATTTCAAACATTACTCAATAGCCTTTCTTCAGTCATTCATATTCATAGAAGTAAACAGGAAAAATGATTGTCAACAGAAACGTATCAAAGTTCTCTGGCATAACTTCCCAGTGGCTGATACACCCGCGGTGGATGGACTACATATAACTTCCATTATACAGGACGAGTCTTTAGAATTACCTTCAGACTGGAAGGCCAGTAAATTTTAGAAGTAATGAGGAAAAGAGTACCAAAAGGGGGCTACAAAAAATGATCTGACGGCTGCAGCACCTCTCCTATGAGAAAAGGCTGAGAGCGTTCAGCCTGGAGAAGAGAAGGCTCAAGGGAGACCTTAGAGCAGCCCGGCAGTACCTAAAGGGGGCTGATAAGAAAAATTGAGAGAGACTTGTTACCAAGGCCTGAAGAGACAGGACAAGTGGCAATGGGTTTAAACTGAAAGAGGGTAGACTTACAGATTTATAGAATTACTGAATCATTTATGTTGGAAAAGACCTTTAAGATCATCGAGTCCAGCTGTAAAACTAGTACTGCCAAGTCCACCACTAAACCATGTCCCTAACCACCGCATCTACACGTCTTTTAAATACCTCCAGGGATGGTGACTCAACCACTTCCCTGGACAGGTTGTTCCTAACTCAATCTAAACCAATTTAGACTGGACATAAGGAGGAAATTCTTTACAATTAGGGTGGTGAGGCACTGGAACCAGACGCCCAGACAAGTTTTGGATGCTCCATCACTGGAAGCATTCAAGGTCAGGTTGGACAGCGCTTTCAGCAACCTGATCCAGTGAAAGATGTCACTGCCCATGGCAGGGAGGCTGCATTGGATAATCTTTAAAGGTCCCTTCCAACCCAAATCATTCTGTGACTGTCCGATTCTAAATTGCCACAATGGTATTCACATTAGAGACCTACATGAACTCACATACAAACTGGTGAATGACTTGTACAGACTATCTACAAAACAGGATGTCCAACATGTCTTTTCTTGTTTTTTAAAGGAAGGAGATTCTCAGCAAATGATAAAGGAAATTAAAGATCTGTAAATGACTTCTATACCAGGGAAATGGGCAGGAACCATAAGAAAAAACAAAATTAGTGGACAAATGGATTGAAGTGATAAATCAAAAGTGCTCACGGTTTTTAAGGTCAGAAACGATGTCTGCCAAATCTATTCTACAAGGAAGTCAATGTCAACATGAATAAGGATGAGTATGTCCGAATTTACCAAAAGCTTCCTAAAAAGCACTTAAGGAACCGAGGTACATGGGATAAGAGAAAAGCTTTTCCTCACAGAAAACTGGTTCAACAGACAGTAAACACCACACAGGTGCAAAGAGACGCTTATAAAACAGCACAGGGAGATACTGCCATGGGGGTCAAGATGGTCCTGTCTCATTGGATGCTACAATACAGTCACGTAATCAGAAATGAGGTTGCTAGTAAGTGGCAAGTTTTACTAATAATATGTTGATATAATAATATATTAAGTATTGAAATACAATTACTGGTTATAAATGACAGCTTAACCATTGTGGGTAGTGCTCTAAAAACAACTGCTAAGTAGTTAGCAAGTTCCAAAAGGAGAGATTCAATAGACTAAGACTCTTCAGGTAGATAGAGACTACTGAAATGCAATATGAACACAGTCCATCAAATAATAAACACTGTGCAAAAAATTAATATGGAATGATTACGCTACTTTTTTCTCTTTTTTTTTTTGGCGGGGGGAGGAGAAGCTAACTGGAAAACAACAAATTCTACATACAAAAAAAACCCTGAACAAACCCACCAAAAAACATACACCATTTTCAGCAGGATACTTTAGAGGCCATGAACTCTATAAGGGATTTCAAAAATTCATGTAAAAGATGCCTAAGTGATAGGTTTTAAATAATAATGATCAGCTACACCCTCTGTTTAGTGAAGTCAGTAATAACTAAATATTGAAACCTGAAGAAATGGAACAGATAACAATAATTTTTTAATGGTATCTTTCCATATTATTTCCTTGAATAACTTACTAATGGATTGTATTAGGGATGCAATACCAGCCTAGATGGAATTTTCTTAAGTACAGGTATTCTTAAACTTTATTCAGAGCCCTACTTCCAGCAACCTTCTTTTAAAGGATGCTTGGCATAGGGAAATCAAAGCATTAACAAAAAAAGAAACACAATGGCAAGTAAAGAATTTCTTCTTTGGAAACCTGCAACAAGGCAAGAATCATATCCCCGAACTAGTAGGTAACAACTAGAAAGACTGTCATATGGAAATATAAATACAAGTAGAAGTGAATCTCCATGCTGAGGTTTGAATATTTTGGTTCTTGAAAAGCGGAAATTCAAGGCCATTTGTCCCAGGCAGATGCAGTATATGACCTCTCAAAACTGTTGTCAACTTCAGCTTAACTTAATACATGATTTAAGAACAGAGTGATTTTAGTGATCCCCCAAGCAATAAGTCCCACATCTCTCTGCCAGACTTTAGATATCCTAGTAAATGTTTGTAACAAAACAATGTTATTGAGTTTCAACTGTGCGTATAGTAATAAAACTTCTGATTCTGACTAACAGAGGCACTCATCTGCCTGGAAACATATTGTTTGCTGTTCACTTTGTGTCCTGAATGCCAAAGATTGCTAAGGCTCACATACTACCCTTCATTTCCCACTCCTGTGGGCACAAATGGTGCTACAAAGGGACACTTAAAGCACAGATCACTGGCAACTGCAGGGCTTTGCTTCCCCCTGGATCCCGCCACTCAGGTGGATGGACACACTGGCAGAAGTGGATGCGTCCAACAGATGACCATTTGGCAGCACAGCTGGTTTTGGCACCTGGACTTTAGCTTCTATGTCCATAAGACATCTTAGAGAAACAAGAACAACTTCACGGACACAGGATCTACCTCATGAACAAGGAAAGTACACCTTCATGAACAAACTCTCTTAATCTCTCTAAGGGAGCAAGGGCTGCTTCTCAGCTAGGTTCGCTGCAGGGTGGAGACCTGAAGAGGAGTAGGTGAGTGGATGGTAGATGAAAAACAAGCATAGAATCAGATACCAAAGGAGGCTTTTGCACTGCCCTTGAGAAAGCACTGCAACCCAGTGCCCTAAGAGGTGCCTGCACACGTCTTGGGAAACAAGGAGAAGAAATGAGAAGCCTGTGCCTAGCAATAAATAGACCTACAATACATTTGGGATTCCAGAAACTTCAGTGGGATAGCTCACACAACTAGAGTGCTGCACTAAATAGATACAGGCACTCTGAGAAAGAAATGTAGAATAGAGATGAAGAGAAAGAACTTGAATACAAAGGCTCAAATACATGGAGCTACAGAAAGAATGACCAGCCAGGATCAAAGGGGAGACCTGCAAATAATGTTACGGTGGGCATTTTATTACAGACTGACTGACCAAAAAGAGGACAAAACCTTATTTAAACAAATCAAAGACATCTCCCAGTTGCAGTCCTTCTTCTAATGGAGGCCAAAAATCTTCCAGCATCTGCTAGGAAGGTAACATGGCAGGACACAAGAAATCCAGGAGATTTCTGGAATGTGAAAGGGAGGATTTTTTGTCACAGATGTTGGACAGGCCTACTTGCTCTAACCTTGTGGCAACTTCTGTCTGCTTAAAAAAGTACTGTTGCTGTGTGTCAAATAAATTACTTTTACCTTGGTAAAACAAATACGTTTTGCACGGATCTGCTTACACAGCGCTTCTGAATAGACAGAGTACTCTTGGCTGCTCTTTTATCAAGAAAAAAGATGGATGTCCTCACGTTAAGGCTATAAAAATTAGTTCTTCATACTTATGACTCAGAATTTTCTGAAGAAGCTTACTCCTTTTTCTTAAAATGGAGCACTCGGCTTTCATCAGCAGTACTACCCCTAATGATCCTAAAACTGACAGTCTAAAAAACATGATGAGTCCTTACAAGGAGTCTAGTAGCAATTATCTTCTCTTAAATATCGATAGAGCAGATAGATGCTAAGCTGGCCACAAATTTTCAGACAAACAAGAACTCACTAATGATGGATTCTTGAAACTATGAGGAATGAGACAGTGGGATAACCAGTCAATTGCAGGATTTCTCTTGCAATGTAACAGTGCCAGTTCTGCTAGAAAAAAACATAGCAGGGAAATCAAGGTTTCTGGAAGACAAGATGAAGGTGTCAACTTTTAAATGTCACTAGCAAAGGATGTACATTAAAAAGTTTTGAGAAAGATATTAACTTGTAATCTCAAAGAAATATGACCTAATAGTCCATCAGTCTTCTTTAGCTGACCAGGATGAAGAGAAAGGCCTTTGTGATACTTGTTAGAACATCCAAGACCCTGGCCCGTATCTGCAGGGTGAGAATCATGTTCCTTCTTACTTTTTTCCAGAGACTGGGCATTAGAGTTTTTAACCTGTGCCACAGTATCCAGGAGTTGCATAAGGCAGGGTCACAATAAATACAAATAGTAGCCTATGATTCTTCGGACTACAGAATAATGATTAATTTTTTGGGGGTTTTAATTTCTTTACAGAGACCTGAAAGAGACAAAAAGGATGGTCTTTTTTAATCACTGATACTTTCTTTAAAGGAAAGAGAGAAAAACAAAATCAGCAAATCAGACTAGCAGAACAAAGGGAAGTTTTCCAAATTCATGTATGTTACATATTTGCTACCAGACATCATCACAAGTTATAGTTAAAATAAAAAACCCAAAACATTCCAACTGCTGTTAATCTTATATAAAACTACGCAGTACCACAAACCCCTACTACTACAGCCAAAAGGAACAGAGAAAAGAAGAGTCAAGGCCACTTCACACCTTTGCATTATAAATCTTTCTCTCACCCAAAGAAGATCTACTCTATTTCTTTCATACTTGATGGAAGCATGGAATAGAAACTCTCCCATCTATGGCTGAGCAGGCAAACTACAACTGCTTAGCACTTGATGGCTGCTCATATCAATTCTCTGTAAACCCAGCTGCTCAGCTGTATTGCTCCCTTTCAGTTCCCCACAGCACTCTCACATTTCCATTCAATAATAAAATACGGTGAATGCTTCTTGATGTTGCTTTTTTTGACATATGGGACATCCCTCTGAATAACCAAGACCAGGAAACCATCATTTTGAACTACAAAGAGTTAGAATTGTCTTCATAGTTTTGCATGTTGTATACTAGTTTTTAAACAGATAACAAAAAAGTCACCACAGAAACTAGGCAACGTCTGCCAAGGATTATTTTGCAAATTACATTTCTACTTTGTCCAAGTACATACAAAACAAATTTAAGTGACAGTTGCGTAAAAATGTATGATTTCTATGCACACATGGGTGAATTCTTAATGCACAGCTCAAATAAATGGAGTTGAATACCCCTTTATGAAGTTTGTAATGTTTTCAAAGACTAAACAGTATTTTAGGCTTACATTTTTATACAACTTCACCTCTTTCAAATTATAATTCAAATATAGAGGTTCTCCCAGGTATTTGCTTGAGACCTGTAGGCATTTAATTGATGAAGTGCTTACAAAAAACTACAGTTCAGAACATCTCAGTACAATGTGGATATGAACACTGCTGTCCGCCACGCATATTTGTTAATAACTGAGCTATGGAAATTATTATTTCTTAAATGGAAATAAATTAATATGCCAAGCAGCAGATGAATGACAGCAGCTCAATCTCAAAACCATATCTTAAGAATTCTACCTGTCCTCAGTCAAGAGAACAGGAAACTGAGATGC
Source organism: Falco peregrinus (assembly GCF_023634155.1). Taxonomy (NCBI): domain Eukaryota; kingdom Metazoa; phylum Chordata; class Aves; order Falconiformes; family Falconidae; genus Falco; species Falco peregrinus. The sequence goes on from NC_073723.1 coordinate 5,655,005, forward strand.
ACAGATGCAAATAATGTTGGTCTTAGGAGTCCAAACAGAAATAAAAACCATTCTGAAAGGTAATGCTCTTTCCAAAAAGCTATATAAATGTGTTCTATTCAGAATACTAAACAAAGGAAGGTACATGTTGTACCACAGACACACTTCTGGTAACTGAAATTCAATACATCTGAAGACAAAGGCACAAAAATGACATTTGACATCATCAGCTAAAGCCAGCATCTCATCAGTAAAATAAAAGCAGAAAATTGCATTTTAAATGAACATTGGATGACTCTTTTTTTTCTTCATATCCAAAAAGGAAAAGCAACAATCTCAGCCAAGCATCATATGTCTTAACTAAATGCAGCTACACCTTCTTGAAGAAACAAATTCCTGCCTTCTCATCTCTTCCCCTTAGTTACCCAGTGTCATGTTTCAGTTAGGATGAGTTTCAGCCAACAAGCCCTTAGCCAAAACCCAATTTCAGTCACACATTGATCATCTAAAAAACCTGACCATCTGTGTTTCATGAAAGGGAGATGTAAAAATGAATATTAGCAGCATATTGATGAAACTGCAAACCAATCTGTCACAACCTCCTTTGCAGTCTCACATAAAAGGCAAGGCTGGCAGGAATCGAAAAAATTCCGTGGGAAAACTTCTGGAAGAGAAGAAACAACTGCTTCTAACAACTCAGTTGTCTGGGAGAGAATATAAAGAGAATAAGTGAAGTATGGGTCTGCCAAACACTAAGGTAACACGGAGATCTGGCAGTCATCTATTATGGCCAGTGAGATCACTCACGCTTGACATCTTCCGCTATTAACACAGTATTGTTAAAGCAATAAAACCAGTGTGATTTCTGCATGTTAGGAGGAAGTAGATTACATGAGTTTGAGAACTTTACAATGATCAAACTTGTTTTACCTCCACAGAGGACTCCATAATATATACAATCAAGAACAGCTGTCCCTTATTCCCAGTGAGGATACGCTCTTAGCTTATATTAAACTTGGCATGCACTGTGACTACAAGGATCATCTCATTAGAAAAACTTTGCATTTTTCCTTGCTGAACTTCTGAAATTCCTATTAGCCCCATCTCATGTTTCTCAAGACACCACTTACAATGCCCACCCAATGCTCAGTATCATCCACAACTCTGCTGAGGACACATTATTTCACTGTCTGGATTGTTGATAATGGATGATAGCAGCTCCAGTATCATCAAAGAACCAGCCATTTCATCCAAGAGGGCAATCAGGTCTGTCAGGCTTGAGCTGAGGTTGGTAAGTCCCCACTGACTGTGCTTGACTATGTTCTTGTCTTTCATGTGTTTGGAAAAGCCCCCGTTATCTTTCCAGAAACTGAAATGAGGTTGAGCAGCCTATGCAACCTCAAATCTGCCTCCTTATCTTTCCTTTAGATGGGCACAACATCAGCTCTTTTTCCAGTCATCAGCAACCTTCCTGACTTGCCAATTTCAAATTCATTTATGTCCCTTCAGTATGAAAAACACCACATCCTTCACCAGACTTCAAAAAAAGAAACTGCATCATTTCAAAAATCACATCTGGGTGCCATCTGTGGAATGTTGCTCAACAATACAGTAATTCTTTCCTTCAGAGTTCTCATCTTTACCAACACATTTTTTCATGATCTCTAGTGTAATCTTGACAAATTTAAGGGTTTTACCATAACTTCATCTTCAGACATTTTTTTTTCTTTTTCTATACATGCCTAGAACCAAACACCAAGTTCTCCCACTTGTTTCTAGGTGCATACATATACAAATACATACACACACAGATATAAATACATATATCCAGTAAATTATATAGGCGTATCTATCCAGAACTTCGGGCATGACAAGTCAACAACTAACACAGTGAAGTTCTTCTTTTTGTCCATTACTTCATACATGTTTTTTCCTGTTGTCATAATAAATGAACATAATGTGATAATATTCCTATCTCATTAAAAAAAAAAACAAACCAACACCATCAGCAGTTCAGCTATTACAACCTTACAGACACTTCACTTTACAGCATCCTCTCTCACTTTCATTTCAAGCACTTCTGAAGCACAGGCAGCTTTAATCACAGTCAACTTCACTGTAATACATAATATAGCTTTGATAGCATTATAGGATTAAGACTAGTAATCTCACAGATGCAATATCCTTCAAGGTATACATCATGTATAAACTCTTCTCCTGCCAATCAATTACTTTTTCTTTTCATAGAAGTAAAATCACTATTAATCAATAGCATGACATTTTTCCTGCTCCTTTTTTCTCCATCTGAAGGCAAGTGCAAACCCAGGATATAAGGTTCTTATTTGCTCTCCTGATTTTCACACACCACCTTTCCAACACATAAGCCTCTTGTACATTCTAGAAACCACACAAAAATTCTAAGGAGTGCACATACTGAGCATACCAATCCATATTTAGTCCATCTCAAACTGGATTTCAATCTTTTTTTTAATATAATTTTGCCTGAATTATTTCACATTCACAATACAAGCTGGATACCTGCTTCGTTTGTAGACAAAACCAGGCACATCCCAACTCCAATAATAACTAGAAATACAAACTGCAGTATGATTCACATTTCTGGTGCAAAATTTGAGAAAACTAGGAAAAGAATCTGGATTTGGATTTGTTCCTTCCTCATCCCCCTAAGAATTAGAAGTTACAGATTACTTGCCGGCACTGTTTACAACAAAAGTTACCCTCAAGAACAATAGTAAAATTAGTAATTGCTCTACCATCGACATAAACACATCCACATTACCGCAACTTTTTTTGAAAGCTTTGCTGAAAATTATGCAAAAGTAAAATTATTAGAGTAATGAGCCAGTATATTTTTCTTTTTTTTTAACTGTTCAACAAATCAGTTATATGTGACAAAACCTACTCCATAGACCAATACGAAGTATGAAAAGCCTTAAAAATAGAAAATTTCCTTTGAGCAGCCAATCCAAACTTGGCTTTTGTATTTCAGATATACCAGTAAGATGCTTTCTGATATGCTGGATGACCTGTTGTTGTGGTTTACACCCAGCCAGCACCTAAGTATCACGCACCTACTCACTAACAACCCCCACACACACCCTCAGTGGGACGGGGAGGACAGTCTTCGAAAAGGTAAAACCATGGGTTGAGATAAGAACAGTTTAATAATTGAAATCAAATATGATTATGATAATAACAACAATAACAATAACAATAACAGCAGCAATGACGAGGGAGACAACAAAAAGAGAAATAGAGAAATAAAACCCAAGAGAAACAAGTGATGCACAGCACAACTGCTCACCACCCGCTGACCAATGCCCAGCCAGCCCCTGAGCAGTGATCGGCCAGCTCCCCCCGGATTATATACCGAGCGTGACATTCTATGGTATGGAATATCCCTGTGGCTAGTTCGGGTCAGCTGTCCTGGCTCTGCTCCCTCCCAGCTTCTTGTGCACCTCTTCACTGGCAGAGCCTCTTCACTGGCAGAGCGCTGGAAACTAAAAAGTCCTCAAGTTGGAGGTAGCAAACTACTTAGCAACAATCAAGACATCAGTGGGTTATCAACATAATTCTGATACAAAACCAAAAACAGAGCACTGTGCCAGCTACTAGGAGGAAAATTAACTCTATCCCAGCCAAAACCTGGATACTTGTATTTCTTTATTTTGTAACAAAATCCTTTTGCTGCATTGTGCCGTTTTGCCTTTTTTTTTTAAATACACATCTTATCTCACTGGAACAAACCAGACATTCATGTAGGATGCAGAGCTACAATGGACAGCAGGATCTGCTTAAGGAGGAATATGACAAGCAAGGCAACAAAATGATCATCATTCTCATTTATTCTCAGTATCCACCAACAAAAGTTTTTAGCGCAGACATTGCATTTGGATCACCCAGACAATTTCTACCTATCAAATCCAGTTTTCCATTTCTTTTCTCCCATGTTGAACCTCTCTATTTTTTGGGCCTTCCTAACAATTTAGTAGCCATGAATTCTACAATTTAAATTATGCACATAATGAAAACAAACTTCCTTTTGATTACTTTAAAACTTCACCTGGTAATTTCCACAGCTGAAGAAATCAGTAATACTGATGCTATCTTCTTCAAAATCTTAAACTTTCCACACACTTCCTACAAAAACAAAGTTTGTTTTGATTTCAATTTTTCAGATAGGCATGATCTGTAATTCATGTCAACATCTAGCAGAAAACTGATACATTCAATGACAAAGTCCTGGAAAAAATATTGATCTTTTTATGATTATAATAGTTTTATAAATGTCGATAGCTTTTTCTGGATCTCTACCTAATGAATTTAAAGGCAAAGAAAAATTAACCATGCTGTCCATGATTCAGAGAGGCCCTTTCCCCAACTCCACAGTAGTAACAGGGTAAAACTAGTCTAGGTCATCTCTTTCCCAGCATGGTGGATGGTAACACATCATCCCAAAACCTGTATCACCATTATTCAGAGCCTTTCGCTGCTCCTCATGGCCCTACAGTCCAACTCCCTGTCAATCTAATAGCAAAAAAAACCAAAAGAAAAAAAACCAAAAAGATCTCCAAAGGCCTGACAGCTCCCCTACCATGCAGGTCTATACCCTTTTCTAGTCCCTTTGTCGGGCATGCTGCAGTACTGCGGGCACAGCACAGTGCAGCCACTACAAACACAGTTTATTCAAATGTGGGACCTGACGCCCTCACTCCGGTCAGACTTTCTTAAAGCCTCCTCTGTACTTAGCCAAAGCTAATACAAGCATTTGAGCCCCAGACTCTCTCTGTATTATCACTTCAGAAATATTTACCCAAAAAAGTCAGGTACTAAGAAAGCTGCAGGACCTCGGATCACTTGGCGTTTAGGCCCAAATGGAGGAGTATCCAAGGCTTCTATATGATACCCAGCCTCAGAAAAGCCCCAGGTGTTTGCTGTGATGCCAGGCAGTCATCCAGAGCCACTGCTGGAGGCCTTCCAAAGGAAAGAGCATCTCACAAACCCACGCTTGGAGCACAACACACAAAAATAAAGCCATGTGAAATTTTTCATATCAAATTTCACCTTTAAGGAGATGAATCTCTAATTTAGTATAATTCTGAATTTCTTAAAAGGCGTAACACCAACCCCATCAGCATAGTGACTTTTTAACAGTACTGAAAGCATGTCTACACACACTCATACTGTACCTAAGCATCTACACATCAGCAACTTGACATGAAACAAAAACAGTAGTCAAACTGCTTACATTTAAAATAATTGCCATTAAAATGCAGTTAAAAACCCTTACACAGTTTCTTTCATACCCAGACTTCAGAATATGTAATACTAAAGAAGTTACTGTATTTTCTTAAACAAATAATTACATTAATTTTAATTCTTTCATGTGTTTTTCTGCATGTATTATTTCTTTTAAATTCGTATCTAGCATTGTTCTTCCTTGCAGTGTAAAAATGTGTTAGTATATTAAAATGTTACTAAGTGTGTACAGATGTATAGCTTCTATTTGAGCAGCTAGGGGAATGGTAACCATGGCACTGCTTCCAAGAATAGAATTATCATCTGTAACAGCACTCATGCTGTGGCAGTTGACAGAACGGTTATAAATATATCTATTAGCAGCCTGAGCTGAATCTTTAAACAGCACTATAGGGACAGCAGCTGGCTAAAAATAGCTTGACAATATTGCATTTGAACACTTGTCCTCAGAAACACTTTGTCACACACACATAGCGAATTTCAATTTTTTTCTGCATGAAGCTGAAAATGAACATCTGTGGCACAGAGGAGACAGACAGTATGACATTTTTTGACCCCCCCCTCCTCCCCGTAACGCTAGAAATAAAAGCACAACAGTAAGAATCTTGGAAAGGTTGCTATAAAACATGAAGTAATGCCTAGAATTCAAAGCACGTGAAGGAAGGGCAGAATCAAAAATCATTTTACAAGAAGAAAAAAAAGAACACATGGCAATCAACAGCACACAGCTCATCTGTCTGCACCGCTGGAGCTCAGCTTCATTCTAACATACTTTCATAGAACTGAAACAAGGAAAAGATGGTTACACAGTTGTTACTAACAACTGTGTGAGCTACCATTCAATATGAATAAAGGAGAATTATCTGAAAACATATTTCTAAATTCAGTAGTCGTGAATCCAGATACCCATTCTCCAAAAAGGTCTGTTTTGCTTGCTACTTTCAGTATTTTCATCATCTGAAGTCAAGATTTTGTGATGACAGTTGGTAACAGTGGAGTAATACCATTGTGGCCAGTTAGGTCAGCTGACTAAAAACAAAGAAGGTACCTTTATTATTCACGGAAATGTTTACTTTTTTTTATTTGATTTGATAATTTAGAAAAATGTAAGTATTTCCCTAAATAATAAAAGAAGCTTGTTTGTAGACTGCTAATTTCCTAATAAGCAACCATACACTGGAAAATGTAGCCATTTAAAAAAAAAATGGTACAAATGATGCAGGTTTTCATGAAGAAAGATGTGCTTGAAGAGTAAATAATGCATATATCCAGAATATTTTAGCTGGTAAGAAATCTCTGGAGGTTTTCTCATGCAACACTCTGCTCAAAGCAGGGCTAAATATTACAGCAGGTTATTTAGGAGTTCATCTAGTCAAATGCTGAACACATCTCTGAAGATGGAGATTCTACAATATCTCTGAGCAACTATTTTGTGTTTGAGTCCCTTCCTGTGAACAACAACCTTCCTACTATTTTGACTGTAATTTCTTCTGTCTCAGTTTGTGTCTGTTGCTTATTATTTGGGTGGTGCCCAGTGACAGGACAGCAGGCACAACCTGAACAGACAGGACCAGAGGCAGAGGGCACAGACTGAAACACAGGAGCTTTCCTCTGAACATCAGGGAACACTTTTTTTGCTGTGAGGGTGACTGAGCACTGAACAGGTTGCCCAGCAAGGCTGTAGAGTCTCCCTCCTTAAAGATATGCAAAAGTCATCTAGACATGATCCTGTGCAACTGACTTTAGGTGGCCTTGCTTGAGCAGGGGGGGCTGGACAAGATGACCTCCAGATGTCCATCCAATCTCAGCCATTCCATGATTATTTTCTCGCTATGCACTTCTAAGATTAGTCTGGTTCCCTCCTCTCTACACTCTCCTATCACCTAACTCCCTTAGCCATCAGATTGCAGAAACCCAACTCTCCGCATGCATCATGGACTCCAACACCCCACCCCCACATGGAGGTCCTCCACTGGACTACTACAGCACGTCCACGTCTGTCTTACACTGAGGAACCCAAAACTGGGCACAGTACTCCAGAGATCACCTCACAAGTGCTGAACAGTGAGGAAGAAAAGCTTCTCAGCCTGCTGACTACACTTTTCCCAGTATACCCCAGTACGGAGTCGGCCTTCACTGAAAAGGCACACACACTGCTGACTGCTGTTACATCTCTTGTCCACCCCTCCTTTTCTGCAACACTACTTTCTAGCCAGTCTGCATCCAGCCTCTACTATTGCCTGGAGTAATATGGTATAAGGTAAATTTTTAATTTAATTTTAGAAGCGTATATGTGTGGATTAAGATTCTGTAATTCTGTTTTAAAAGGCATTACTTACATTAAAAATAAGAAATTAAAGTTAAGCATTTGTGTTCTTCAGCAGTAAAGGCAAGACCTTTGACGTATACTTCCAAATGCAAGTGAAAAAAAGACACTAGGAGAGAAAAAGTATCTCCCAGCCAAAATGAAACACAGGTTTTTGAGCAGGTTTATATTATAATTTCCATGTTTCTTGAAGATTATTTAAGAATGAACTAAAATTTCAGTAGAACAGCTTCTATCAGTTGTATCCTTCTTAAAGCCTTATTTGCCATATAAATCTTAAATATTGAAAAAGAAAACTATACCATAGTATGTAACTTCAATTTTCAGGCAAGGAAATTAAGCTTTTGGGATAATTAAAACTACTGTTTTCATAAAGTATATGGGTCAGCTTGATCACAGCAGTAAACTTAGGCTGCAAGGCAAAAAGAATTAACAATTCTGGCAGAAGACCTCACCAAGCTCTTCTCCATGATTTACCAGCAGTCCTGGCTAACAGGCGAGGTCCCAGCAGACGGGAGGTTAGCCAGTGTGACACCCATCTACAAGAAGGAGGATCCAGGAAACTACAGGCCTGTCAGCCTGACCTCGGTGCCGGGGAAGGTGATGGAGCAGCTCAGCCCGAGTGCCATCACACAGCACATGCAGAACAGCCAGGGGATCAGGCCCAGCCAGCATGGGTGTATGAAAGGCAGGTCCTGCCTGATGAACCTGATCTCGTGCTATGACAAGGTGACCCACCTAGTGGCTGAGGGAAAGGCTGGGCATGTTGTTTACCTGGACATTAGTAAAGCCTTTGACACTGTCTCCCACAGCATTCTCCTGGAAAAGCTGGCTGCTCACGGCTTGGATGGCTGTACTGTTCGCTGGGTCAAAAACTGGCTGGATGGCTGAGCCCAAAGAGGGGGGGTGAAATGAGTTAAATCCAGTTGGCAGATGGTCACAAGCTTGGTATTGGGGCCAGTTCTGTTTAATAACTTTATCAATTATTTGGATGAGGGGATCGAGTGCACCCTCAGTCAGTTTGCAGATGACACCAAGCTGGGTGGGAATGTTGATCTGTTGGAGGGCAGGAAGGCTCTGCCGAGGGATCTGGGCAGGCTGGATCAACGGGCCAAGGCCAGTTGTATGAGGTTCAACGAGGAGCGGTGCCAGGTCCTGCACTTCTGTCACAACAACCACACACAACGCTACAGGCTTGGGACAGAGCGGCTGGAAAGCTGCACAGCGGAAAAGGATCTGGGGGTGCTGGTTCACAGCAGGTTGAACATGGGCCAAGAAGGCCAATAGTATCCTCGCTTGTATCAGAAATAGTGGCCAGCAGGACCAGGGCAGTGATTGTCCCCCTTTGTTCAACACTGGTGAGGCCACGCCTCAAACACTGGGTTCCATTCTGGGCCCCTCACTGCAAGACAGACGCTGTGCTGGAGCGTGTCCAGAGCAGGGCAACGAGGCTGGTGAAGGGTCTGGAGCACAAGTCTTGTGAGGAGCGGCTGAGGGAACTGGGGTTGTTTAGCCTGGAGAAAAGGAGGCTCAGGGGAGGCCTTACTGCTCTCTGCAACTACCTGAAAGGACCTTGTAGCAAGGTGGGCGCAGGTCTCTGCAGCCAGATAACAAGTGACAGGACAAGAGGAAATGGCCTCAAGTCGCACTAGGGGAGGTTTAGATTGGTTATTAGGAAAAATTTCTTCACTGAAAGGGTGGTCAAGCACTGGAAAACACTGCCCAAGGTTGGTGGTGGAACCGCCATCCCCGAAGGTGTCTAAAAAACACATATAGGTGGTGCCTTAGAGGGATGGTTTAGCGGTAGACTTGGCAATCCTGGGTTAGTGATTGGACTTTATGATCTTAAAGGTCTTTTCCAACCTAAATTATCCTATGATTAAACTCAGATTTGTCAGTTATCAACTACACATCAGTTCTTTCTTTATAAAGTTTAAACACTTCCAATCTTTTTTCCAGATTTACCACACAGGAATTAGAACACAGAGCATACATTATGACTCTGAACTTCAGAAAATTTATATAAATATTGACAGTACTACTCCATACCTCTCTAGGATTTTTGCATATCTGCCAAGGGATATTACTGCCACTAAGAGTTTTAGTCAAGCAGCCAAAGTGTGATACTGAAGACTAAAGGAAAGTGACATCAGATCTGGTCAGGTATTTTGTAAAACAGAAAAAATCATGACAGAATAATCCTTTAGAATGAGCAACAGCTTGACTGATAGCATTCTTTTAAAACACCAATTAGATAACTGATTCTTACAAATAAAACAAAAATTAGATGAAACCTCAGTGCAAAATAATTTTTGTTCCACTTCAACATCTACTACAAAATTGCTTTTATTCCAAAGGTGATAAAAGGTTAAATAGGAGTTCCAGTTAAACTTCTACCACAAATTTAAACAGAATACTATGACTATTATTTTATGACTCCGTTCTGGTACAAATCTTTGGTCAAATAGCATTCGACACTGATCAGAATGGTGGTTTTCGTCAAATTATTTGTTGCATGTATTCCCTCAGAAGCAAAAGCAGTTCCCTGAATTCATTATAATTTAATCAGATAGTATAAAATCCATCGTTAGCAAGTATCAATTGGATGGCTCAATTTATAGAAATGTTTTTGCTTCGATAAACCAGCAGCTCCTAAGCTCTAGCAACTGAAGCTAAGAAAAGGTACAGTTCAAGTTCAACACATTGGAGGAAAAAAAAGGAAAAAAAACCAACAAACCACCCCCCCCACCCCCCACTGTTTGCTGTAACAATTTCAGAGAAAACTAACATTTATTCCAAGATCTAGCTGACTGTACTTACGGTTGCCTTGTTGAAATTTCAGTCACAGTGCCATCTGGTGACTATTTATACTCTTATACATTTTAAATAGATGGTATGTTTTAGGCTCATCCAACCACTCCATGTCATCCATTACCCTATGTTAACCTCCTCCCGTTAAGTTTTATCTGAAGATGAGGACAGAAACAATTCTCTATAAACTGGAACGGTTCAGGATTTCCAATCTGGATGTTCTTCTTTCAAACTTAAAAGCGTACTAGGAACACAGTGGACTTAAACCATTAAGTCATATGAATATTACCACAAAATAATAAAAAGTTTCTGTTGATGGAAGCAAAGAGCATGATCTCAAGAATGATATAAATGGAAGCGTATGCTTTTTGTTTGCTGTTCCCTGGCATTTTGCCCCTAAAAGCCAGCTATGCAAGGAAAAACATTGCTGAACTTCGTTTTTTTCAAGTTCTGTTGGTAAAACTACATTAGCTTTCATTTTAAAAGTGGTGGCAGACAAAATTGGTGAAGATAAATCAGAATACCAAGTATAAAATTTATTGATCAGCTTACTGTGTTCACATATGAAAAATTCAAATAGACTTCCCCAGCTCCCAATATATTTTATCTAACAATTTATAGAAGTAATGAGCCAAGTTTTGACACTTTGATGAAGACAGTAACATGGAAGAAAGATTTTTCGTATTGGTGCTGGCCTTTGTTTTTCTCCCCTTCCCCAAACTCATAAGAAATATTCCCATCATTATTCACCCTTCACCCCTTCCCACAACAAAATAAGTGGCAAGACTACAATATATAGCATATCTATAAAAGAGGGCCACCAAGGGAAATACTGTCTCATACTTGGTAAGATTCTTCCTTAATACAGACATGCTGTAAGAATAATAGTGATTGGAAGTTAAGACAGTAGAAACAATCCCACCAGAAACTTATATTAAAAAAGACAGCTATTGAACAAAAGCTACAAGTAGATTTCTGTCTCTCCTTCCTTCTTGAATAAAAGGATGCCGTGTAATACTACATCTCTTTTTCAACAGGAACAATCACATCTCAACTTCATATGAAACAAACTGTGCGTGCCTGATGAGTTAGAAAATGAATTCGTATCATTGGTGCTTATGATCATTAATACTACCTAGGTTTCCAGTCCAATATCTCTCCTATTATTAAATATATCCACAAGGAATCATATGTGTAAAACACTAAATATTACTTCAGATCAGATGCCACCATTTTCCTTCAAAGTAGTAACAAAATGTTTCAACCATCTGTGAGAGACCGTATTTCAGACTGATTGTCTCAAACCTTGTTTGCATTCGCAATGAGCTCGCTGCAAGACTTAACTCAGCAGCTGTGAACAGATAAGGAACCAACAGTTGCCCAAAATCACTTTTTGGCCCCGGTCAAGGAACAGCCATGCCACTGTGAGGGATGCATCTGGACATGGATGACCACCCCTACCTGCCGAGGCACGTGCAGGAGTCACATGTGCCCCATGGAGGAATGTGGTACATGCTGCTGGCTGGGAAATGCCCCCCCCGAACACCCTATAAAGGACTGTGCGGTCAAACATGAAGTGGTGATCCGGAGACCCCCACCACCGACGTGAATGGAGATTACAGGCCAACGGGATGCCGCTGGATCCATAGTGGTGATTATTTCTTTCAACCCTGTCCCAACTGCTTGCTAGACTTCCTTCTTTCTCATGTTTTCCTTCCTCTCCTATCGCTATTTTCTTACCACAACATGTGAATGTTTTGTTTATGTAAGTGCTTAATAAATTTCTTTGATTAGCATCATTTGATCCGTTTGTGTCTTAATCTCACTCTGGGCATAACAAAATCTTCCTGGCTTGGGTCACCCTGGACCAGAATGCTATCCTATAAGAAAAATAGCTGAGACACTCAAAGAGAGCAACTATTTCTTATTTTCTTGAGTAAGACATCATTACATTCCATTTTAGGTAAGAAATTTCAGCAGGCATGCTATTCACTGTACAAAATGGGAAAGGCTGTTGCCAAAAAACATAATTCACTGCTTCGAACAGTTTTACTGGAAGAAACTGCTCTGATTCCACACTCAGTAAATAGAATTTATTCTGCACATACTATGCAGGTCAACAATTTCTGATGTTTTCTTTCCATAAATTGAATTATCAATAATTTTGCCATTGTTCACTGTTTTCTAGAAAGCGGTTCACACCCAAAGATATAAGGTTTGTTGTTGAAGGATAATATAACCTATTCCTGACAACAATGAGCATACACAACTATTTGATAAATTGGTGGGGGAAAAGAACCAATTTTTCTGAAAGAATAGTAATTCAATTCACCTATTCTCTTATATTAGTATTCTAGAGTCTCACAGAATCATTTGCTTGAATGAACATTCATTAGAGAAGGGACTGGAAGTCATGTCCACCTCCCTCACGTACTAATCATCTAAAACAAACTTTGTCTCACCTAAGCCGGGCAGTCCTGTAACACCACATTGTCCTAGCTAGTAACGGGTCAGAAATGGTATTTCTTTTGCATTGTATTGAGCTCGCAAGGCCTTAGGCTGAGGTTTGTTCAGCTTGGTCTGAACTCTTCTTGACCCAGTTGCACCTCTGTTTTATGAAGTTTAGCTGCCACAACCATTTGTCTAATCTATAAGGATACTACGCCTAATTTGTTTTACTTTTTTCACTTCAACCACAATTTTATACAGATAGTTCTAAGAAGCAATTACTCTATGTAGAATGAAATATTTATGAGTAAGACAATGACGTAGTGTAAGGAAACACAGACCTTGCATGATGATGGACGCTTGGAGAGGTGGCTGCAGCACAGAGGAGTATAGGCATGGCATAAGAGACCTGACAATGGAAACCTCAAAGGCTGTAAATAACTCGCCAACAGTGAGATACAGAAACACACATCCAGAGCTGGACAAAACCACTATTTATTCAGGGGTAACAAAGAGAACAAATACTAACAGATGTAAAAAGCCACCATAGTCATTTTGGACATAACATGACGCTGCAGATCAATGAAGAGAAAGCAAGGTGTAAAAAAAAAAACCCACATTAGCAAACATATAGAAAGGACCTCGAGTGTATCCCAGAGTAGAAATTATCTATGACATGTTCCTCCCAGTGAAGGATGTCAGTAACTGGCAACTCACCAGCACTCAGAAGAGACCGACCTTACACCCAGAGGAGCAGTGGGAGGGTAAGCGTAGTTTCTACCCCTTCTCCTAGTCTTAAGAAGTCAGCGTGTAACAATTCAAACTCTATTATAATTCTTTCTGTAATTATTGGATCTGGATTAATAATGTTTAAAAGTTTAAGATTTTAACTATACTACTAATAACTTACTGGCTTAGATATGCAAGGTGTACTTTCTCTTTGCCTATAAAACAAGACTTTGAGCACAATAAAGCATAGCACCTCCTGACAGTTTGAGACCTGTGGACTGTACCTTTTCTGACTGTTGGTACATATGCAACAACTTTCTTAACAAACCTGCAGCCATAGATATCAGAGATTTTTATTCTTGTACTTCCACTCTTCCCTGTTGCCATATAATTGTCAGTTTTGTCCATAAGTTTTTACATCCTCACAATACACACGAGGGATCTTATCAATGTATATAAATAACATGAAGGGAGACTGCAAAGAGGACAGAGCCATACTCTTTCCAGTGGTGGTCAGTGCCAGGACCAGAGGCAATGGGCACAAAATGAAACACAGGAGGTTCGATCTGAATACCAGGAAACATTTTTTTACTGTGAGGGTGACGAAATACTGGCACAGACTGCCCAGAGAGGTTGTGGAGTCTCCATCCTTGGAGATACTCAAAAGTTGTCTGGACGTGGTCCTGGGCAACCGGTTCTAGGTAGCCCGGCTTGAACAAGGTGTTGGACCTGCTGACATCCAGAGGGGCCTTCCAACCTCAACCATTCTGTGAATGTTGCCTTATAAATAAATAGCTGGATAAATAAACAGAAGTTATTGGTAAGTTTCGTTTCACTCCCTGAGTTACGTCCTTCTGCCTTGTCTCAGACTGACAGCTGTAGTGTATTTTAGGCAGATACCATTCTCATTTGTGCTGTGCAGCTCCCAGCCAGTAAATACAACTCAATAATGCAACTACTCATTTTCCTTAATGAATTAGAACCTGGAAGTTCAAATAATTTAATATTTTTACCTATGTTTTCCACTCCAATAGTGATGATTATGATGTAGAATATAACTAGCATCATACATTCTTAAGACTTTTTCATGTACTGCTGAAAAATGCCACAGGAATGCTGCAGATCACTCAAGAGAAATTCAGAAAAATTGTAACACAACTAAAAGAACACACTGTTTGATTCTCAAAAATGCCTTTCAATTTTTTCCTATTCAGCACTTTGACCTTGAAGTTCTTGGATGAAAAATTACATGGAGCAACCCATACTAAAATGGAAAACTGGTCTCCTAAAAGCGTATACTGCCCTGCACTGGGCTAAGGTCCTTAAAATGAGACTTTTCACCCAAAATGACTGTGCTAAGCTAAGAGTCTTCCACTGTCCCCAAAAGTATTTATGCAAAGAAAGAACAAGTAACAGAAGGTACCAGCCAAGTCAACCCTTAAAGTGACTTTCGTAACAAGGGAAAAATTTATTCAGAATCCCTCTCCTGCTTGATTCAGGCTGAACTACTCCAAGTAATTGCCCTTTACTACCAGCCTACTCATGTGCCCAGGTATCGGTAGCTTGTTGTAACAAGGAGCTCCCTACTGACAAGAGAAATTTACCACAAAGCTACATGCAAACTGCCACATCCTAACCACTCTGTACCACGTAAGCTTTCATAATTTGAACATTCCACACAAAACCACAGGGTAAAAATTCAGTTTACAGAATGCTTACAGTGGAAGGATTCATACAGCTTCTCAGGACTTCCAAGCAGAAAGCGAAAAGACTTTCTATAAATATATATAGCTATACGCATATAATTTCATGTCATTACTCTAGAAACAAACTAGTCCCCGAATTCATATTAAACAAATAACAGTGGTTGGTTTTTTATTCCACCTTCAAGTTAAAACTAGAAAATAGGAACACTGGAAGACCTAGTTAGGCACACAATTGAAACAGATTCCTGAAAGTAAACTGCTTGACTTAAACTTTCACCTAAATAAGCATCTCCAAAAGTAGCACATTTTCAACCATGTGCTAAACAGAAACAGCAGCAGCCAACTTTCAATTTTAAATGAACAAATTTGTAAACTTGTTTACAAAGAAGTAAATTAAGAACTGACAAAAATGACAGCTGAAAGTAGTAGAACAGTCACAGATTTTTTCTAAATATAAATCAAGTAAGACTGAAATACCTTCAGTTTCATTTATAAAAGCAAGTTACAGTTCTCTTTTTTTAGATCTACCTACTTGTATACAATCTTAACTGATATTAATCAGTGTAAAATTGTTTTGTAATGTTGAATTAATTATCTTGCAATTTCCAAGTTATTTGTAGTTTACGTGGCTCAGAACCTCAGCCATAGATTAGAACACTAAAAGCACTGATACATATATTTAATGAAAGTGGTACAATTTTCAAGGGAATATACCATACAATTATATGACAAAAAGGAAAGGACACAGCAAGACAACATGAAGGCTCCATTAAGCAACAATCTCAGCTTACTAACCAGGTAGCCTTCAATAATATCACTCAAAAAATGAGTAGGTCTAAGTATCTCTGCTCCACACCTAAACATTGTACTCACTCAAATACATCTATTGTACGCTTATAAAGCCTTGCTTTCTTTGGGGTTTCTTCCTGCAGACTGCGTTGGTGTATTTTTATATACTCAATCTTGTATTTGAATCACTAAGGGAGAGCGTAAGTCTAGACTACTTAGGCTTATAGGTGTACCCTGGGCACTAAATAAATTGAGGTAAACCACTTCTCTTCTGTAATAAAGTCTAGAGAAAAACAGTATTTCTGGACACTCTTCCAAATTATATAGCCTGACTATTCCAGTACTGTGTTGCCGCATTACTTTCTTCAGGTTTTTCTGGTATGCTCTATTGAAGTCCTATGAAGTATAGAAAAACATAAAGGCCTTAAAACTGGTAATTTAAGTCCTTTCATTGCAATTATTTAACACCAGATAGATCAGTTACTTCCAATAAAAGCATTAATGTGTCTGCTAAAGATTTCTTCTCTTCTGTATTATCTCGGGAGTTTTCTCCACATTTCACAGTTCAAACCTCCTATACGCATGCATATGTACATACCATTTTATTTAAATTAAGTACTCCTGTATGTGACATATGAAAAAAACTACTTCCAACAGAACATGAGTACATCGTCCAGATGAAACATTTGCACGTATTTATGACTGAATTTAGTCATGCACAATTCAATCACCTTGTGATATTAAATTAATATTAGGGATTCATGTTTAGAGCATATATAATTTCCTTCCTTGCAGTATTAAATTCATATTAGGAACTCCTGCTTAGATTATACATAAATATCTTAACTTAAAAATGTAATATGTAGTTCCACATAGGTAATTACTCTTTTCAATTCCCAGCAAGCATTTTTCTACAGTCATCTCTTTAAAATCTATCACAAGTCGCTGTCCTACTGACAGGTAACCTCCAGGTTTCAAAGCACAGTGAATTTAGGTATCTTTTTTTTTTTTTTTAATAGTCATGGCTACCTTGAAGCCCAACAAATGAGATAATTTACCCATGCCTTCTCTAACTATCACTATTTTTATAATTTGAACTCACCTTTATCTTAAAATATATATTAATGGAAACCAGAAACCTGTTAAAAATTTAACTATTATAGGGAAATTTGAGGAAATTTCATTTTGGTGACATTAAAAGGCTTGACTTTCAATCAGATTTCTTTAAAAGAAGACTCAGTCTCACACACACACACACACAAAAGAAAAAAAAAAAAAAGGGAAAAAGAAAAAACACCAGAAGTTGCTGGGATGCTGTGATAATTGAAGCTGAATTTTATCCAAATAGCATGCAAGTTTTGGTAGGACAGAAGGTTTAATGCATTTAATACTTGCCAAGACTGCCACAATACTGAAATGTCCTCTTGAATTAATTTCAGAACAGGTGCATCACTACATTTTCAAGAATGAGCACTGACATACACATCAGTTTTAACAAGATTGCTTTCAAAAGGCCAGTGACATAAATAGACAGTTACCTATGGCTCTATTGACAACGCTGAAATTGTTGATGTGACTGTTATCACAACAATGGTACAGAACTATGAGTTTCAGAGCCATAACCTCTTCTTCTAAGTTGCTAAATGAAAAAGTAATGGAAACGTGAAAAGCTACCCAGAAGCAAACTAACAAAACTACATAATTGTGATGGGAGTGTTGACGATTCACTTCTGTTTATTTGCAGTTAAATAACTTTGTTTATAATACAGATTAAAACTTCTAGCTGTAGAAAAATCTTGATTCTTTCTATGAGGTCATAGATTTCTTTTTCACTCTGTGCCCTGAGTATTTATTAAACATGCAGGGTAGCAATTTGCCATAGTTTATATGATCATAAACTCATCGAAAGATCTGAAGAAGTGGCAGTGGCAGGCAGTTATGGGAATTCCTGAGAGGGGGAGGAAAAAAGAAAGAAAAAAAAAAACAAAAACAGTAGCAATCACGATTATTTTAAAGACCTTGGACACTGTCATAGGATATAAAGAAAAAAGGCAGGTAATACTCAAATTTCAGTATTTTTTCATGTTTATTTTCTTACTAAGCCATAGTTACTCCCTCTATAATTGATTACTACTGAGTTAATGTAGCTAAAAGCAAGGATAAGCACACCACAAAACAGTACCTGAACTGAATATGCGTAGATGAGACGCATCATACTAACACTTAGTTCAATGAGTGAGGTGTATTCTTGCCCTATCATATATAAAGCACTGCTCAAATTATAAACCATGTATGCACTTGAGTCAAATACTCAGGAAAACTTAAGCTATAACCTGATTTGTATGACAGCAACCAGAAAATCCTTTCTTATCCTGTCTTGTCAATTTTGGTTCCTGTTTGTCTTACTAAAAAAGTATTCTAGAAATACGGAAAATATTATACAACGACAGTATTCCTTAAAAAATGTACAGATACCCCTTATCTCTTCACCTTAAAATTTACTTAACAGTAGACTTCATTCAATCCATATTCCTTTCACTTCAGAATTCCGCAGACAAATCTCAGCTCCCAGGAACCCAGTGCTTCTCACACCCTGTACTGAAAATCCACATTTTATATTCACCACTACAGCCAGCTGCTCCAGAGCTGAACCTACGCCCCAGCTATAAATGCTGCAGAGAAAGCTGCAGAGTAACAAACTGTAGTGTCTATTTTCCAGTTAATTGCTTTCAAAGCAAACAGAGCCCTGAACAAAACCCACAGACAAAACTGCAAGGAAATGTATTTCCAGTCACACAGAGCATAATATGGAAATCTCTTTTTCAAATATGCTACTATTCTTGAAGGTTTTTTCAATTCATAAAACAGCAATAAAAAATAAACCAGCAAGCTAGTCACAGAGACAGAGCATGAAAAGCTTCAGTTTATGGTGTATGAGCTAAAATTCAAGGCTTATTTAATGGTTGGAAAAAGTAAAAGGCCCAACATAACTCCAAACAGGTAGCCATGCAAAGATGAAGGAATAAATTCTCAAAACACAGGAACTAAATGATCAAAACAATATTTACCTTCCTTTAAGGGGGGAGTGGGGGGTGGGGGGTGAGAAAAAAAGAAAAAAGAAAGAAATAAAAAAAGACGGTACAGAAACTGTGAAATTGTGCTGAGGTGTAGCACTGCAAGATATTCGATCCATCACATTTGTTTAGGTTAGTCCAATGCTAACCTTCAGCAAGGCTGACAAAATTTTAATGAAGTGTTTCACTATAGTGGAGGACTTTAACCATGTGAGCGCAAAGGACTAACAGTTCCTCATTTTTCAGCATTCCAAATTTTTCTTTTCAGCTTCTTCAAAAAAGCGTGTCTTGTCTCAGAGAACTAGTTTTCACAGAGCATTTTCATTTGCTTTCCTAATCCTCTGACTTGAAGGTTTCTGTTTACAAAAGCAAGTTCCACTTTTATGTATTTCAGATTGCCTGCAAGGAAGGCATACTGAATAGTGACTGAGCAGTCTCCTCTCTTCCCCAAAATACACAGAAAGACTTTCTACGTTGGTTTTTTTTTGAAAGCAGTTAAATCTTCATTCACTGAGAAAACTGCAGGAAATTTTTACTTCTGGGTCCTTTTTTTGCAGGGACATGAGCCTGATAAGAACACGTTACATTCACCATATCTGATACTTTATACTACTGTTAAACCAACTAGGGGGAAAAAAAAACCCAACACTTTCAATAAAACATTCAGTATTAAAGGTACTGTATGTCTTGTTTAAGACTTTAAAGAAGTTAAATTACCGTTTTTTTTTTCTTTTAATAAGAAGGTTGAAAACTTTTAAGAGTAAATTTAAGTACACCCACCATTTTGATGATTGTCAACTCACATTTGAGTATATTCAGATACATGAGAAACTGAGTTGTGAACCCCAAACTGTATGGTCTCATTATACTGTAGTCTAGAACATACACACCATGAGTATTTTGAAACAGGGAGATTTTGTAGAACTAAGAAAGGAAAGTAAAAATGATGATGCAAAATGAAAATGCACTACAGTCTCAGTTACAGACTGACTTCTATTCCCATACAATATCCTTCTACATATCCTTAAAAAGCCTAATGCTCATACAGTTTATTTTCTTTCCGAGTAAGATGGCAAGCCTGTAAGCTGAACAAATGAGGAAAAGAGAACATGAGCTGAGTCTTACCAACTTTCACACATTAGGCTAGTACAAGGTACTCAACAGATGGCAAGATTCCTGAAAAAGAAAGCCAGAGTTTTGTACGTGGCAAAGCACTTCATCAAGTAGAAAATACTATGAGACACGAGAAGAGATAAAAAGAACAAAAGGCAGAAAAGCTTCAAACAACTTACTATAAAAATATTAACCTACCTAGCAAAGACAATTCTAGAAATGGGTAGACACATGCTACTTATGAAGGAGGAAAATCCTAAGTGAAAGGGTAAGGCAGTGGTATACATGTCTGAAATCACAAACAGAAACATGTAGATACAGAAGTGGAAGACGACGCTTCTACATCAGTGACAAAGCCCATGCTCTTCCATATGTTCCATGTGCATGGGAGACACTCTCCGGGTACCAGAACTGATCTGAGCCACTTCTGTCACTGGACAGTAGCAATTACGACAGCTATTCCCTGTTACGAAGGGCAGTCGGAGCTATCTCAGCTTACTGCTGTCAAGTTACCCTTCTGGCACCATTTCCCATACATTCCTCCCTGGAGTGAGCTGGACATCACAAGAACAGAGATTAAAGTACCACCTGTAAATTTTGCCCAGAATGCAGAAGGTGTTCTTCTCACAAAGCAAATTACGTAGACGTCTGAATTCCTCCTCCCTTTCTCAGTCAGTACCCACTACAAGTTTGTTCTTGGAATATAAATACCTTATCTTATGCCTTACTCTTCCAGGGCAGATTCAACACACATGACTAGGAGAGCCTAGCCTGATGTACGTGCAATCCAACCTGGCACTGCAGAGTACAGACAGATGCCATGTCTTGTTTTGCACATAGTTATGTCATCATCTCTAATTTCCAGGGGGAAACCAGGTCCTCTGTATACAGTATATAAAGGAAGAATGTCCACATGCTCACTGTCACGCTTTTCAATTCAAATTCCAAGTGCCTTGATAAAATATATACTGAAAAAAATGCTACTAGGTAACTGTTAGAAACGGTCCCCACTGGTGATACCGCTTCCACTGTCATCTGTGACTCACATATCCACAGGAGTTAACTTTTACAGTGGGGATGTTTCAAAGCGAATGACTTTCACAAAAAGAGGTAAGTTGAGCAGAGCTGCCACTACACTAGCATCCAAGGATTAGGGGGTTTGCTTTTTGTGGTTTTTGGATTTTTCCTCCACAGAAATCATAGCCAATGTTACTATTCAGTTAAATACAGGGTTATAACTGCTCAAATTTGGGGACAGCTTATTCTTTTCCTCAACTGAATTCTCTTAAGTTCAACAACAAGCACTCTGAGCAACACCCACTGAATTAAGCGGCAAAGAACATAATAAAATTATTACTACTTTCATTAATTTTTCAGTTAAAGATCTAACGATCGCCTAACATTTCAATTCCATTCCATCCAGACTGGGAGATCATAACTCACACTTGGATGCCAAGTACAAAGAACAATCACAATTCAATCAAACTATTTTACTCCTTTTGTAGCAGAAAAATTATCTCGGTGAAGTTATGCATTACAGTTGCATGACAGTACAACCACAAAGAAAACCCAATAGGTTAGCTTTAAAACCGCGACATTAAAAATGTTCATTATAATTTATAAAACTTTAAAATTTTATAGAGATACAGTCTGAATATCAAAACCAGCACTTTTTAGGAAACGATCACTGAGCTGCATAATACTGCTGGAAAAGTAGTGCTCTCCTTCCTTCTGAGTTTGACATCTCTGTCATACACGAAAGTTCAGAATAAAACTCAAAATAATTGGTCTCACATGATCTAATTTACAGTAAGTAGAGAAAAGATACCCAAGACAGGAGGCCTTTTACTTGCTCCAAAACCCAGTGATGGAAACTGAAGATGGGCAAATTAAGGCTAGTGGGAAAATGCACTCTTGAATGGCATGGGGAGGCCACCACTAACGTAACTGCTGTAAGGATGTTGAAAGTTTTCCACCACAGAAATATTTTAATAAAGTCAGATTACTTCCAAAACCACGTTGCTGCTCAGAATTCTTGGCTTGATGCTAGAACGTCTAAGGTAACTTTATCAGGATCAGATTAGCTGGAACATCAGTAGAAAGTTTTCCACCAAGGTTAAAGCAATAGATTCACAGCAGTGGGATAACGTTCCATCTTTTTGTATTTCAACTAATTTGCTCTCCATTTATAGCTATTCTCCCCATGCTAGACTGGAGCAGGAGCTAGCAGTATAGTCTGTAGGTGGTTACCAAGCAATCAGATAAACTCAGGGAAAGGGTTTGGATTGACCACAGCACTGCACTGACCAAGCAAGAGGTAGAAAAAAATATATAAGACGCAAGAGAAATGGACACGCAAGAATTAAAACAAACAGGCAGAGATAATTACCCATAGAAGACAAGCACTGGGCAAGGGGCAAAATCTAGAAATGACTTTTGGAAAAAGTATAAAGATGCTAAGCACAGAAAACTTCACACTAAGTTTCTCCAGCAGTGAAGAATGTGGGATTTTTTTATTATTATTTACATTCCAAAGAAAGGATTACATCACTTGTTTCTCACCCTAGTCATGGTAAGGAACATTTCCTGCTTATATCAAAGACATACCTAACTGTACATCTTGGGCAAGTCACCTACTCATTGTTCTGGACTGTCAGCCACGATACCAAGTGGCAGCAATAGTAATAGAACTGTCGGTTACTTGCATTTGCATAGTGTATAACAAAAAATGAGTGGAGTTTCATGGAATGACGTAATCCTAATCAAGTTACTTGTACAGTACTTGAGATTTATTACTCAGCTTGCTAGTCATTTTATACAAAGATATAACACAACTGAAAGTAAACTTAATAAAATTTATATAGATTATCTGCCACCGTGAAGTAATCTAGAAGCCTCCTTGCTCCTGAGAATCACTTTAATAGGAAAACATGCATTTCAATTGCTTCTTGTCATTTGGCTTTTCCTCTTACTCAGATCTATTTCAGCTAAATCAAAAATAGGTGTTGAAGTCCCAGGTTTAAAAAAAGCTAGTCATTATGAGTTGTCGACTTTTACAGATGTAATTGCAGAGAATGATATATTAAGTTCACTGTACTTAATGGCTACAGACAGTTTATGTATATTCAAATCACTTAAGAGTAATATTTATACTAATACATCATCAAACCACAGGATCTCTAAGTCAAAAGGCACGGAAAATATTCTAGACCCAAACGTGCACCAGTGCAAAGCATTAATTTTTCTACAGGAACAGTTACAGTACTTTTTTCTACATCTTCTACCACCAGATTTTTATTCCATTTAAACACAGTAATGTTGGAAATTTCATTTACTGTAAGTTTACACCTACAGAAAAACAGGTCTAAATCAATCACAGAGAAAAATTAAGAAATTACACCCTAATTGACAAGCATCTCTAAATTCCTGCACTTTTCCCTCTTCATAGATGGATTTTTTTCATCAGCTGTTTTTCCTCTCTCACCTCATCAGTCACTGCAATATACAGCAAGAACAGCAGTTTAATGACAAACCATAGAAACCGCTTTCATAAAACGGCCAAAAAAATATAACTTGGATCTATTTCATGTAACACTATTAAAAATATATTTATTTATTTATTTCTCGTTTTTTTCCCCTCTTATAAGAGGATTTCCCCTCCCCTACTTTTGACAATTTTAGATAATTTTCATTTCCTGGAAATTTAAAGCTTTTAAAGTCAAACTTCTACTTACCCTGAGAGTCAGCCTTTGACACTGATCAATGATCAAGTTAGCACAACATCATTCTTAGTACTATACTAAGATATAAACGTGCATAAAAACTTAGGGATTTATGCCTGTTTTCACTGATAACAATATAGAGCCTTAAACAAATAAATAAAATCGGAGTTCTCTTAAGCAATCCCTCAATGAGACTATTAGCCCAAACCACCTTACTAAAAAATTGCAAACTATGACATTTAAAACCTGTTTTACCTCATAAACAGTAAATGTGGTGCTTGCTGTGATGATTATCCAGTCATTTCCCAAGGTGAAACGAAGCTGGTAAAGTAGATTCTGATGTGCCCTTTCAAAAATGGCTTGGCATCAGTTAGAGCCATCACATTCTGTGCTTCCAATTTCTTCTGAGGAAAACTACCACACTTGACCTACCCTTTTGAAGTCCCCACAGTGATAAATTACTAAACTTCATTCGCTTTCTCATACTCGTGGGTAAGGCAGCTATTAAGAGTGCCACTTTCAGCTACACAGAAGATCTGCGATATACTTATTTATCAAAATGCTCTAACTCCTTTGGCTAGTTGCCCAAAAAACAGAACCAACCTCCAATCGTAACTATAATCTGTGTCTGTGATGGAGAAATTAAGACTATCTCAAAAAGAAAGTTATTTAAAAATTAAAAAACTGAACTGGCTTGCAGATAATATTATTAATTCCTAAATTGACAGAAAGAGAACTAATCTAGGTATTTTAAAAACAACAGAATAAAACCTTGCAATTTTAAACTAATTCAAGGATATGCTGCTATGGAAGTCCCACATGTGGTACACAGCACTTATCGCAGACTTCAGAAAAGCTATTCTTCATTATTTGTCAATACACTGGGTCCCTGTGGTTAAAAGACCACAGAAAAAGATTAAATTGATAAAATTATATGATTTCAAAAAAGTTCCATCAAACATTTGGCAAGAAGAGATTATCATATGCAGGATGAGCAATATTTAAGCAAAAATGTAACATGCGGTTGAAACCAACTTCAGCAGCAAATTTCTAGATCATTACATTTTTAACTTGACCATTTCATAATGTCAGAACTGAATGTTAGTGATCAGAACAAAACACTCCAAAGAGAGGTAAAAGAGCCTAAATTACCCATTCTTATCCATGTCTTCTTCCATATATTCAAAGCTATTACTATTTAGGTCTAGAAAATAGGTGTAAATAAAAAACACTAATAGCAGCAGCAACATAAATGAATACAACTAGGCTGGAGACAGTGTTTGCTACTACTAGCTAGTAATGAAATTAAAGCCTAAACAGGTGGGCCTGGATGTGAAAAGATGACCAGGATGCAATTCCTGCACAGTATCGAAAGTGGTATTACATTAACGGAGTAACTGTTCCAATTACTGTAATTTGGAGAGCATGCCTCCTCTCTCACAAACTACTCTTCCAGAGAAGTCATCGTTTTTATTCCAAACAGCTCCTTACCAGTTCATTTGGTTATCACACCTGAATGATTTTTTTGAGGTAGGGGATTCGTTATTGTTTCAGGGAAAGATTTATAACAGGAATACAACATCATTATAAGGACCTAAGTCAAAGGACTATAATGTATATTCATGACTCTGCATGTAAACTTCCATTTCTTACTAAATCGTTCAGAAGTTAGAAAAATTATTTCCTCCAGGTAGCAACTTTCCCGAACTATAACAAGGTAGTCTCCCTTATTTTCAGGGACAAAACAAGAAGCAAAGAGATACCAAAAAAGTAAACAACATATGAGTAGTATTTATTTGGTACGTGATTTACCTACTAGGGTCTAAAGTTATAAACTTTTATAAGTTTATATATAAAGATTTTTTAATAAACTTTATAGCTATGAGGATAAGAGTAAAGAGATTTTAGAACAATTTAAAAACCTACAAGCTGAAAAGAGAGGAAATGGAGGAACAAAAGGGTGAACTAAGCAGTAGACAAAAGGCAAGCTGGAGAACTGCAGATAGAAGGCCCTTTGCATTGCCAAGGCAGCTGGGGAACTGCACAAGTTCAATTACAGTAGAACAAAAATCGTTCCAGTGAATTCTCAAAATACTGATAGTATTAGAACAGTTTGAAAGGATTAAGACTGGAATAACTAGCTAAAAATGAAAATGCAGCCATGAATGTTACTGAACTTACATGGAACAACTCACAAATGCAAAGTTACTAACCAGAATGTACAGATGGTCAACTGAGGACAACTTTGCAACAGGATTTTGAAACAGATGAAATAACAGTTTCAGAGTGAAATAAAAAGCATGATTCTATCTATTCCTTGTATTCAGCATGTTGCTTTCCAGAAAAGAACCCAAATCCATTAAATTACTTTTAATACACTTCCAGCTTTGCTCCAGCTGTTTGCTGAAAGATATACATTACATTCAACCTCTAATCTTACATTGTATAACATTTTCTTCTGTGCATAGATCTAAAGATGTGAACAAAATTATCTGATACTGTTAATTAAATGGTATTACCCTGACCTAAGTGTCAGGAACAATAACACCCTCGAGGCAGGTTACAGTTAACTGTAGTAAGACAGCACCTGTATGACACTCTGCATTTAATTTCACACTCACACAGGCTGAAATAAAATCTTTATTTTGCTTCCAAAAGAACATGAACAACTTCACTGGATCAATTTATGTAGGCACTGAGGAACCTTCTGACTGACCAGAGCTGCCCTCTCCCTTAATCTCCCCAGTTCTATTTTCTTGTGCATTTCAGCTTCTGCCACCACATCGTCCCACAGGAGTAGCTACCTGCCTTCCAGGCAATTCCACACTTCTAGTAAAGTTAAAACACTAGAAATTAACATCACAAGCCTAGTAGAAGTGAGCATGGCAAAATTCTATGTTCACCCACACATTAAATGCATGAAAATACTGCACAGATCTTTGTAAGGATGAAGCATGGAAATACATTTGGCCATAAATTTAATGTAACATCCCAAATATCCAGAACTTATATTATAATTGAAATCTAAGTATCAAATGCTTGAAAGAGTGTCTACTTACAACAGAATGCAAGTCTCTTCCACATTTTCTTACCTACAGCTTTTTTCACGAACACATTTGAGCTCCCTGTGTCCAGAACTTGGTATGACTGAACATGAGTCAGTTAAGAACTAGAAGATGTGTAGTCAAAGAGGAATTATATCACTATGAATAAAATAAGCACTGTTGAAAGAAAGGGTTTATTAGCTGAAGCACAGCGTGATACCCAAGATGCTACTAGGCTTCTGATTCAGACCTGGATTATACACTCTCATTTTAGAAGCACATAAAATGAATCAAAATCCACCTGCAGAGGAAATGAAAAAAAAAACCACCTCTCTTTAAATTGGACATTCAGACCAAATCCAAAGTGTGAGCAGAGAGGTTAAGTACTGACAAAAGGCAGTTCATTGCTGTGAATTAAGTCTAATAAGTAGAGCAAGTCTTCAGAGGCTGATCAACTGCACTCTTCATGCTTGGCGCTGGAAGTCTCCATTTGGCAGAAGCAACCATGAGGACTACTGCAGCATCTCTTCATTGCCAGAGGGTCCACAACTCAAGAAGTATAAATGTACAGAGACTGAGAAACAAGTAAATTAGGTACCTGAAATGGAGTAGTCTTTGGTCTAAACCCTGTGTCTGACCTACCTCATCTGTTCTCATTATGAGAGAAAAACTAAAAATGCAAGAACTCACAAGACCAACATTGAAGTACATATATCCAGGGGTATTCTGACTTTGCGATGACATTTGGCCATGTGGCACATTGCAGTTTACATTCTGAGAGCTCTAGGCAACACGTGACCTCTGTCTTCTGGAAGAGCTGTTGTGAGGAAATGCATCATCCAATGCACGCAGAGCATTCAGACAGATCTCTCCATGTCCATTTTTTCTTAACATTTCTTACAGACCTGACTGGACTTTCACCACCCTACTCTAAATGTTTGTTCCAATCCTCTCCCCACTTCAAGTTTCCACGTCGGCAAGTCTTCACATAAGCCCATCTTTTCTTTTTCTCCATTACTTTAACCCAGTCACCTTCCCCTCCATTTCTTCCTACATTTTCTCTACAGTCAATGCCCTCCTACAGAAGCCTACTTCAATATTAAGATTTTCTGCTTTCTTCTCATAATGTCATTATGGAAGTACCCACCTACTGCTGTTCTGTTTGTAGAGAGCACTTCTTAGGCATTACCATGATAAACAATCCAAAGTAATGTTTGGAGTTGACACTGATCTCAGGGTACCCCCCATACCCAAACGGGTTCATCTACTGTTACCTTCTTTCCAAGGTACAACAGCTGCTTAGAGGGAACTCCTTTTGTCTGAAGTATTTCCAGTGCTGTCACACTGGAACATTCTGAACAGAGGCAGCAGATACATACAAATGGTGCCTGCTGCTGATGCTCAGACTATATTAATTACTCAAATGTAGTCTGGCAAGCTGATGAAAAACTACCAGAATTTTTTTGTCTCAAAAGATACTGACACACCCTAACTAGAGCAACAGGATTGTACTGTAGTTGAGTAACCAGGCCAACAACAGCCATGGATCACCCTCAGGAAAGAAGCTTTCGTGACTGCAGAGTCTACGGCTGTTCACAGAAGCACTGTTTATTGTGTTGACGCCAACTTTAATTTTTCTTTGTTCATCTTTAGACAACAGAGAAAGAAAGATGAAATGTGGTTTATATAGTAGATTGTACCTGCTGCAGGTACCCCTGATGAGACATTTGTTTGGGTATAAGCAGGCTATCATCTCTTATTTATTGAGTGACAATGAAAAAAGCCTTGAGAAAATGGTGCTTTAACAGGCAGATAGTGAATCTACATAAAATTTTTCTATCAATACTACAGGAAAATGTTAATGCTTCTTTCATGTCAAATAAAATGGCAAAAATGGGAAGTTCTTCAAGTTGTAAAAACGTGTTGAATTGAATCACTACTACAGTGATAATACCAAGTACTGCTACTGCTACACTACTACAGTGATAATACTGAATGTAAAATACCAGATGAGATTAATGAATTTAATTTTTTCAAATCCAGGGGGGAGTAGCAACTTTTTTCCCACCACTGCTCTAGAGAATAGCTTTAGTAAAGTATTTTCTTTGTGTTCTGAAGTAAAGTCCTCTCTAGAGCACAGCAGAGTGTTGCTTTCTTGATGGAACAATTCACAAAAGAGGAACAGCGTTGGTGATTAGAAACAGTGCTAAACACTCAACTATTTACAGAACCCAAAAGCACTGAAATGAATATAAGCAATGCCAAACTGGGCAGGGAAGGAAAGTTAAGAGTGTCTACACCCAGCCTACTCAAAAACTGCAGGCTTCCATCCAAATCCAGGTCATAATCAGATTTTGCCAGGCAGGTACCAATTACCAAGAATTCAGCTCTCATTTGCAGAACAACTCTACTTTTATTATCCACTTTATTTCGAGGGAAACTGCAATTCTCGGCCAGGAAGGCAACAAAAAACACCTTGGTGATCTGGCAAAGGTTGATTTGGCTTATGGCTCCAATCTCAGCAGACTTCAAGAAACGTGACTGGCTTTCTGATACTTATTTCACAAATGTCAATTAATTATTACAGATTTATATATCATTTTGATAAAAATTAACTTGATAAGTGAAAGAGCTTCGCTTGGGATTTTTTATCTTCTCTTTTAAAGGTTTGAAAATTATTAGGGAAACGAGAAACAGACTTGCATCTTCCTTGGTTTTTTTAATCTTCATAAGACTTGACGTGTTTAATACAGAAGGACAACTCAGAGCCACAGTATTTACAAGCACTGTACTGAATTCCAAAATAGGACAGTGTGGAAGAAGAACATCTAATTTGGGTTTTATGGTTTTGCCTAAGATCTCATTCCTAAATTCACATTTTGCCATCAAAACGGAGTAATCTAAATTTCAACTGTGCTCTATAGATTCAACATCCCCACTAACTTCAGCAGGATCCAGAATTCTCTGAAAGTTAAAAAAAAAAAAACTCCAACTTGTTCTGTATAAGGGCTTAAACTTAGAATAGATGTAAGGCTTACGGGTAAAAGGAGTTAGAGCTTAAAGCAACAACAACGTACAGTTTATCTCAGTTAACAGCATGCTTCCATACTAGAAGAGCAGAGCCCGAGAACTGCACGGAACAATCCAATTAAGGCCTCTATCTCACTTCAATACACTGCTGACTAAATCAGAAATGATACGCTAATGACGGTGTATTAAATTAGATTTGCTCTACATACTATACTTTAACACTTCCTACCATTTACTGATGGTGCTGGAACAGAGCAGTTGCATGAGATTACTTAAACCTCTCCAGTTTCTGCAGTTGCATCTCTAGAATTACAGCTGATTTTCAGTATGCAGAGGCAAATTCTCCTGGACATACAAGTTTGAAAACAAGTCAGTCAGTCAGCTGAGACCCTCAAAAATTATAAATCAGCCCTCAGTCTGCCATGCAAATGGCCACTCATCAGTGTCTGTGTTTAACAGCTTAAATCAAGAGAAGCACAGTATTTTTTTGAAGTTTTCTTCACCCAACTAAAAGACTTCTCCATTTCAACATTTGATTTGGTCTTTTGTCCAGTTACGGTCATGCAGCATTTCTTAATCCCAGAAGATTTATTCCAAAGTAACCATGCACATTATGTTGAGGTAAAGTATCTTGATGAATAAGTCTCCTTTTCACCTTGTAACAAAAAGGAATTACTAATGAATTACCATTACTTGATGGCAATCACTGTAACATTAAGAATGAAATTTCCATGGATCATTTCCTCAATTCCATAATATGTGGCATGGAGTAAAAGTGTGTTTCTTCCACCACTGAGAAGAACCAGACTAAGCCAAATAATCTCAGCTTCCAAGCATGAAAAACAGTAAAGAATTCATCAGGTTAAAAATAACACATTGTTTGCTGAGAGATTAGGATATTTGTTTAAAGTTCTTACTGCAGCTTTTGCATTAATACATAGAATAGTTGAATATCTAAACACACTGCAGTGTTACTCAAGAAGTAACACATTCAGCCTTAAAATAGACTATTTCACCTATCAGTATAGCCACAGCAATGCATAGCTAAGCAGGGGCCAACTCACTCTGCCCTACAGATGCACCCTAGAACGAACAAGGTTTTTCAACAACGTCTAACACAACTACTCAGTAGTGAACAATAGGAGAGAGTACATCTGAACATAATATTACACCATGACATTCTATTCAGCTTGAAGGTATAAGCAAGTTTTATGACGAGGTCATAAAGCAATTTTTATACAGAATTTATAAGATCATTATAACAGTAATTTCCACAAGCCAGTGACTGGTTTACTAGAAGACAGCCTATAGCAAAACTGAAAGCTTAGATTCCCGAGAAGTTCAACTTCAATACCAGCAATATCCAAGACTGAAGCACAAAAATTGGGAGGAAGGTTTAAGCATTAAGACTTATAAATAACCAAACAATGACATTTCAGAATCAGCAACAAAAGAAGTATTGATTTACATGAATTTTCATTTGAAAAAAATCACCTTTATTTGAAGACTAGCTTATGCACAGCATGCAGGATCGAAAAATAACTACTACTCCTGAATATTCACAACAGACACCTACTGCTAAGTCATTAATAAATGACAGCAGAGCACCTTCACCACACATACAAATTGTCTAAGATAATCTTGTTTCTTAACTTAAAAACTCCCACTTGCTTCTTACATTAGTCCTTGTCAAATCACTTTAACTGGCTTGACTATTTACAAGATAAACCTTTAAACATCATCAAGCAATCAACCAGCCCAAAAGGCACGGTGCAGGACACTGGCAATAGCCCACACATGCAGGATTGTTCTGCAGAGAGAAACTGAAGTATCTTTTAAGGAGGGCCTAGGGAACTCAAAAAGATACATAAGTATCAAATATTTTGAGACTCAGGTTCAAAAGGAACTTTGGATCATCTCTCTCAGATACATCCCAGGGTGCTACGTTTTAGACAAGAATGTTCCTACTGACCAAAACTGCTTGTGTCTGACAACAAATATCTATTTGTGTACTCTGAAAACCCAGCCTAAAACCAAGCGAGTCAAAACCAAAAATCTAGCCAATTCCTCAGAACCCAGCCAAGAAAACCAGACCAGAACACATTCCAATTACATCTATCAATGCTTAACTGACTCAATATACAATAATTTTTCTGGAATTTGTCTAGCTTTTATTTTAAGTTACTGGTGGCTCGTACATTTCTTCCTACTAAAGAGTACTTGTCAAAGTAGAGAGAAGTCACAAACAGACAGTATTAAACAGAAGTAGTAGCCAACAGGGACAAAAGCAGGATATAATACTTTATGACAAAAGGACTAGCAGTCAGATGTAATGTAGTCATCTAAATACACAAATGTGCTCTCTTCAGTCATGAAAGGTAATTTCTTCTGGTCATTTGCCCAGCACCAACTACATATGTCCATATACACAACCACTTTATTACTTCGATAGTCTGGTGAATGGAAAACTACTTCTAAGATACTCTAAATAGTTCTGAACTTCATAAGCATTTCTAATCCAGGTAATCAAATGATCGGTTTATAGTAGTTTAACCGGGACAAGCTGCAATAAGATTATTACTTATGAGTATATGAAAATGGTAAATAGAAATGGAAGTTATAGAAATGGACATTTGTTAAAATGGAATGAGCCATGACAATAAATCATCCTGCAGATGGTGATACCTTACTATGGTTTTCTCTCTCCTCATCTACAACAGATCAATCTTACAAATATTGGGAAGATTTAAGTCATATTTGTCCTATCACGAATGTAGTCTGCAAATACATGATCAGAACGACAGTAATTTAAGTGATTAGAAATACAATTTTGTAGACTTCCTCCAGAGCTTTAACCTGTTGGGTATTTTAACAGCCTGATTTTTATCCCCGCCCCCCCCCCCCCCCCCCCCCTAAATCATCTCTTCTAAACATTACAAAAAGTGCAAGGTTAGTGATTAAGCCAGTTTTAAAATAGATGTTAACACAGTAAATTGTTCATTTGGGGCACGCTAGGGGAGCTGTACAGCAGTCACAACAATCAGGCTCAAAACACAGATATAAGGAACTCCTTGATACTAACAGAATATTTATTCTCTATTGAACACAGTTTTGATCACCTGCAAGGTCCTTCCATCACAAAATACCAACTCATTAAATCAAAATTCATTCCATAAACCTAAAACCAGAATCAAGCATATGCATTCCCACCAGACTGTTTCACTATACACTGTTAAAAACCAAGTTCTTGCTTTACAGCTCTCCAGCATCCTTGTAATACCATCACATAGATAATTGTGAACCTGCAACTCCTTGGTTGCCAGGACAACTGGTTGACAAGCAAAAAGTGCACTAAAAGGGTTTTTTTTTCATGTGTTTGGTGCAAAGAAATTCTGGATTTTTAATCCAGCTTCAAAAGAACATTCCCCTTGCTTTCTTAAGTCAGAAGTGTCTATAGGTCAGACATTCAACACAAAGTTCTAAATTTAAAAATTAACGCTGGGCATTTTACCCACTTAAATATCAAATTCTTTCCTCAGTCATGCTGATTTATATTTATGAGCAACTGGGAAATACCTTGCTATGTCATAAAATAAAAAGAAAGGCTTTACTAATTTTTTAAACGTCTTTCATGTGCTGTCATCATCCTTTCTTTACTGCAGAATCAAATGATGATGAATTAGCAGTGCTAAAGGTCCAAAAGAAACACACTTAAAAATTAATAGCTTCACCTGTTTACTGATCAAATAGAATTGTAAATAATCTCACTGGGAAGGAAGCAAATACACGTGCAAAGCAAATTACTAAGAAAAGCAAAGCCTATGTTTGCTTCGCAAAAACATGCTAAGCCAAATATTGCATTGCACAATGCTTGATATAAATTCTGAATGAACAAACCGAAACAGAACACCAATTCATGTAGGAAATATACTGAATTCTACAAGGCATGTAAGGCATTCACCAAAGCTATGGAAGAGACCACTGAAGTGCTACAGCACATTTTTTACAATTTCTGTTACTGTATCTTCAGCAAATCTGAAGAGTACCAAGCTGTTCTTATTTCACTGCTCAAAACGACATTCCCATCTTCAACCAGTAAGACCTTCAACAGAAAAATAAATGTAGCTCACTCCGGGGAAGACTCTTTCTCAGTAAGCACAATGCAGCTTCTACCTACACAATTGTTCTTTCATCCTGCTTTTATTTACTTTTCTTCTGGCACTCTCAACTATTCTGTTTTATTACTTAAACGAACACCACTAAAAGGCTTACTACTGGAACTGTGAAGATAAGCCTTTGATCCCACATGTTCAGAAGGTACAAAAACTTCCATATATTTTAATATAAAACCACCAATAATTCATATAGAAGCACCTTCCTGCAGAGTACCCATCATAAGAAAGCAACATGAGGTAAAGAACCGACAGTTCCTTGAGTATATCGTACTGATAACCAGCCCTTTACAATTTCTACTGTTAGCCTGATCTTGTTTCACCTTTTTGTTTGTTCTAATATAACAATCCAAACACAGAACATCAAGCTGTTCTAAAAAAGATAAAAAGGGGAAAAAATGAAGAGACAAACTTTTATTTTTTAATCACACAACAAACCATACCACAGTCCAATGATGTCACTTACCTTCACATGACTGAAGTCACCAACTTTGCTGCTTTCTTGGGGGTTAATAGGTTTAGTCTCTACTCTTGGTTTGACAACCTGCCGAAAAGGACTGGAGAGCGGAAGTCCTGTAACACTGATTCCATCTAGAAACAGAATAAATGAAATTACTTTTGCTTGTCTAATGCTATGCTTTATTCCCATGCATCTCGATCTGTATTATCAAAGTGCGAGAAAATACACAAGAGATACTAACATTTTATACAAAAAGGCAAAAAGTAAAGATTATTTGCTATGTTTTTCTCTAGAAGCCAAAAAATCTCAAACAGGACTACATCAAAAATCAGTGAAGGTCACAGGAAAGGAAGGTAACCACATCTGAAATATCACAATAGAAATGTCAAAGTTAATAATATAAAACTAGTTTTAATATTTACAATATTAAAAAAAGAACAATAAAAGTTCATGTTTTTCCATGATAGTGACCCTAACAGCTGCTTAGTATCTTTTACACTAACTTCCAGTTTTGAGGCCTGAGGGTTCTTTTTTCAAGCAGGGGGGGGGGGGGGGGGGGGGGGGGGGGGGGGGGGGGGAGAAGCCATGTTTTTTTTACCATCTACTGATGTATAAACATATATAATATTTCTCATGTATAACAAAGGCATAATGGTAACTAAGGTTCACATTGTAATAGTCAACAAAAAGCTTAACAGAAATTGATATCTTTAGAGGAGTATCCTCAGTTTAGTATTTACTAGCAGTCCGTGTACTGACATATAGTATAGCCATAAAAGACAATGTGACAACTTAGTAGTATCTTTTATTGCTGACAAGTTTCTATAACTTGCAGGTAAATAAATACACTGCAGCATATTTGGATTTCTCAGCCTACCAAAGATACATTCTAAGCACAAATCATTAAAATGTGCCAAAATTACTGTTGAATCACGAAAAGTCAGATAACAAGAAAATTAAAATAATGAAGCTTTAATGTACATTGAAACTAGATTCACAATTTGTTATTATTGAGATTTACATCCAAAGTCAAAACAAGAGCAGAGGGTTATTTTTCATTGTGCTCTGTCAAGGACACCAATTAAACATAAGCAAAAGCTCATATATTGCAGCAGAGGCATATATCTAAACATAGGGGAAACACCAAATTACTACACAAAACCCAAACATATTCCCTTTTTGGAAACTCCTCCTATCAAATTATATTTGTTAATATCACACTCCAATTCCATGGATGACCTCAAATCTGGACCTGTTGAGGATACATTCCTCAAAAGAAGAAACTAGAAGAACAAGATGGAGCATAAAATAGTTTTGTTTCATTAAAATCCAATTTCCCAGGTATCCAAATGAGAAAAAAAAGGGCACATTCCTTTACTTCCAATTTCCTTCACTAACTAGCTTTAAAATGCACCTTAGTTCAGCTTTAAAGATACAACACTGGGATAAACATTAGATTAGAAGATGCTGATTCAGGAGGATTAATAGTCAAAAAATCCTTAAAATACTTTAATTTGCAATTAAGTTATCTGAAAAAAAAGGTGAAAAGAAAGATTACTATTTCTCAAGAAATTAGTATTTCCACCACCAACAGTCACGAGCGTCATCGACTTCCTAAAAGGTCAATAACCTTTACACATTATAGTAAAAGATGTATTCACATACACCGATATCCTTCACGTCAGCAAAGCCTGACTGGATGCTGTATAGTCGTACTGGGTTTAGCTGGGATAGAGTTGATTTTCTTCACAGCAGCTGGTATGGGGCTGTGTTCTGGATTCGTGCTGGAAACAGTGTGGATAACACAGGGAATTTTTCATTATTGCTGAGCAGCGCTGACACAGAGCCAAGGGCTTTGCTGCTCCTCACCCCACTCCGCCAGCGAGGAGGCTGGGGGTGCACGAGGAGCTGGGAGGGGACACAGCTGGGACAGGTGACCCCAGCTGACCCCAGGGGTATTCCAGACTATATGACATCATGCTCAGCATGGAAAGCTGGGGGTGGAAGTTGGCAGGGAGGGTCACTGCCCAGGGACAGGCTGGGCATTGCTCAGTTGGTGGTGAGCAATTGTTTTCATTTGCATCACTTGTTTTTGGGTTCATTTTCCTCTCTTTCCCCTCTTTTCCTTACTTTTTTTTTAAAAAAAAAATTATTAAACTGTCTTTATCTCAACCCATGTGTTTCTTTGTCGATTTTACCCTTACAATTCTTCCCCCATCCCACTGGGGAAGGGGAGCGAGCGGCTGTGTGGTACTTCATTGCTGGCCGCAATATTCCACATAAACCACAACATTCTCAAGGCTTCAACGGACTTCTGCAGAGGATTGCTGGAAGCCGAGGAAGATGTGCAAAATGCAATTCCTGCAGTTGCCACAGAACGTTAACTGGCTCCTGCAAGGGCCAAGGCACTGCTCTTCAGAAGATGGTATGAGATACTACCACTGAAGTAGCAGAAGGAATGATCCAACTCTCATAACATTTCTAAGTGCTTTAAAGAAAGGGAATTTTAAGAAAGGAAAATTTTAAAGGAGGGAAAACTATTTTGATGGTTCTGGTGACCTCCACACATAAACAAAAGAACTAATTGTTAAATGAAATACGTATCAACTTTTGTGTGGAGTGCATGAAAAATCGCTTTTTCCCTAGAACCCACAACACAAGTTCTCATATTTACGATTAATGTTCATTTGATGTATGTCTTTGTGCAACAGTTAGGATGGACTTTGGCACACCTGTTGTTTTGCTGCATGGGTGACGCAAATATCATCATCCCCACTTGGGTTTGCAGAGCAATTTCAGTGCATGCAAACTAGATTATTTTTGGAGTAAACAAAAATAAATCAAAGACTGCAATCCCAGAGAACAGGCACTGTACTGCAACCTCTAATGGGGACATAATAACCTGAACCAACAAGCAGCCCTTCAGACAGATTTGGGTCACACATGGAGGGGTATTTTATCCAGAAGGCCAGGGTAAGTCTGGCCACAATGTAATGGAAGAGCTTTTAGCAGACTGCTTCTACTACCAATCTACTCCTACTGCATCATCTCAATCTAGATACAGCCTTTAGTCACTAAATCCAGCAATTCTAAATAAGGAATTATAATGAGATCACCAGGCAATATAAGAATAGAAAAAAACACTGTGATCAGAAATTATACAGTTCATATTTAAGACCAGGCATTTAGTTTCATTAGACGCAAGATCCAAACACAAAAAAACCCCTAACACATTTTCAGAACCACACAACTTGCAGTCTACCTAAATTAACCCGGGTTGCCAACCATCTGATGGAACCAGGTTTTGCCAGTCAGATTAGTTTCCAGCCCTCAGAACAGACAGCACAGATCAAGCATTTCTCAATGAACAGTCTGAAAGAATTTAAAAGCAAAAGGCTAACACTTTATTTTCTAATGTTTTATCTTTGCTCAAGAATATTGCCAAAGCACTGAATAACCTGTTGTATCAACTACCGAGGGAGAGCAGGACACGCAGATGAGAACACCCTGCCTGTGCAACATAGCACCCTGCCTGTAGCAATGTCATTCACTAAGAATTAATCAAAACTTACTGTGCATAACTTTCTTTGTCCACCTGAAAACACTGCTTTGGACTGTTCAGTAACACATTTATTAACAAGTTACTGTTAAGGGACAGACATTAAAGTGACTCGCGTAGGCTTACCAAAGTAAGAGAAATACACGA
Source organism: Falco peregrinus (assembly GCF_023634155.1). NCBI lineage: Eukaryota > Metazoa > Chordata > Aves > Falconiformes > Falconidae > Falco > Falco peregrinus. Next base: position 5,693,394 of record NC_073723.1, read on the forward strand.
TGTAATAACGGTTCCATCTTTTAGATGGCAACACAGGTAAGAACAAAGACCACGATGTCCAAATTCAAGCAATCGTAGTTCCATTTACAAATCCCAAAGGTTTGTACCTTATTACCTTGGTATAATAATCCATGCATTTTCATAGACTGGTTTGGTTTAGAAGGGAGCTTTGAAGATCATCTAGGCCAAACCCCACTACACCACCTTCTTTTAAACATCACGGTTCTTTTCCAGGTTTACTAGTTAATGACTTATAGATTAAAACACAAGCAAACAAAAAAAAGATTAAAAACACAAGCCCTGAAAGCAACCAAAACATGAAGGAGCCATGTCCACATTGTACGACTCTGAAGCATATGCAGCATTAGTGTGGTTTCCTCATTGTTAAATTCTACCTTTATCTCTATGAATGCTGAAACTAGGAATGTTTATTAACATTAAATATTCAAACTTAATTTGTTCCACGTGGGTCCACTGCAGAAAAATCAACCAGCAGCATCAAACTTATAGAAAAAAATATCAGAAGGGCTAAGTCTGAGTAGGATAGCTACAAATAGGAAAACAATCATATCGGTTATTATATCTAGAAAACTGAAAAACATATCAGTTAGTCATTTTTATGAATATTTGACTAAATTTTCTGAAAGTTCAACTAAAATTAAGCCTTTTCTCTTGTAATATAACTACATTAAATCATCATGTAGTAATCTAGCCCGGGAAGACCAAGGGAAAAGGAAGGGAAATTAAAGCACAGAATAGTAGGCGTTGAGTATACCCCTCAGCAAGTTTGCCAATGATATCAAGCTGTGTGGTGCAGTCAACATGCTAGAGGGAAGGGATGCCATCCAGAGGACCCTTAACAGGCTCGAGAGGTGGGATGGACTAAAACTCATGAAGGTCAACAGGGCCAAGTTCAAGGTCCTGCACGTGGGTCAGGGCACTTCCGAGCACAAATACAGGCTGGGTGGACAATGGATTGAGAGCAGCACTGAGGAGAAAGACTTCAGCGTGTTGGTTGACGAGAAGCTCAACACGACCTGGCAATGTGCACTCGCAGCCCAGAAAGCTAAGTGTATCCTCAGCTGCATCAAAAGAAGTGTGGCCAGCAGGTCATTCACCCACCACCCGCCACTCCACTCTGGTGAGACCCCACCAGGAGTACTGCATCCAGCTCTGGGGCACCCAACATAAGGAGGACATGGACCTGTTGGAGCAAGTCCAGAGGAGGAGCATGAAGATGATCAGAGGGCTGGAGCACCTCTCCTATGAAGACAGGCTGAGAGAGTTGGGGCTGTTCAGCCTGGAGAAGAGAAGGCTCTGGGGAGACTGACTGCAGCTTTCCAATATGTAAAGGAAGCTTAAAAGAAAATGGAGAGAGACTCTTTGCCAGAGTCTGTAGTGACAGGACAAGGGGTAATAGTTTTGAACTGAAAGAGGGTAGTTTTAGATTAGATACTAGGAAGGAAATCTTCACTAGGAGTGTGGTGAGACACTGGCACAGGTTTCCCAGAGCAGCTGTGGATGCCCCATCCCTGGCAGTGTCCAAGGCCAGGCTGGACGGGGCTTTGAGCAACCTGGTCTGGTGGCAGGGGGTTGGAACTAGATGATCTTTAAGGGCCCTTCCAACCCATTCTAGGGTTCTATGAATTTAGTATGGGCTAATAGGAATTTTATTTCTAACTTGCACAAGAAATATCAAGGTATCAATCCACCCCTAGACCAGCTCTCAACATCCCTTAGAAACCAACTGATATTAAAGCAAACATTATTATTAGCCTAAGATTTGAGGAAGTAATACACTAAAAAGCTTAAGAGCTCACCAGCAAAACTTATCATACCTATATTTGATCACAGGCTTTGAAATCTTTTTTTAATGACAATAACCTAAGGAAAGATATTCTTTCCAAATTGATGAATGATTTTCACCAGTCCTGTATTTAGAAAAAAGCTGACAGTGATTTTCTTTGCAATTTCATGTACCAAACATAACAAGAACCAAGCGTGAAAAACTGCATGGTATTATTCAGATTTTCTATTTTGTATATGACACAAGTTTTCATTTCTTTGAGAAAGGAATAGATATTACTTAAAGCAACATCACAGACATACAACTAATGCCTGTCAATTTACCTTTTAAAAACCCATTCTATTGGGGGGGGGCGGGGAGGAGAGACAGGAGAAAAAGGTTAGTTTAAATTTTTTCTCTGGTGAAGAAGGATTTTTTTTTTTAATCTCTACATTATACTGTGCAAGAGAACTTCTCTGCCAGAGGCCTCCAAAAAACCCGATGTCCTCTTGCTAGTGATTTTTAATTATTTACCTTTTTCTGTTCTTCTGACTGGGTAGCAAAGATTATTAGACACTGTCTAGCTCCTCTGCAACACATTAAACAGTGACCACAGAATGGAAAAACATAAGCTGTTACAAGCCCTGGTAGGCTGCAGAACTTAATGATGGCAGGAGAAAACAGGTAATTGGAAAGTTTAAAGCATCAATGAAGTAGTTCACCAGAAGTTTTAAATTACTTTATATTTCTGGGTTTTGAGACTTCCTAAATTTTATTTTCTCACATGAAGTTTAGAGATATGAAGATGCTAGGTCCTCCACAGCTTTCTTTCATCAATCCATACTGTCAAATATCTTGTGCAGCCTTTTACTATAAAAAGAACAATTGTCTTTCTACTCTGTCCAGAAATCTTCCTAATTTCTAGAACCCACACTGAATATTTCCATGGTAACAACACATGACCAACACTTTTTCCATGGTAACTGCAAAACCACAGCTTGCCTTTCCAACATCACAGTCACTGCTGTCACAACAAAGGCAAAATCTCTTACTGGCATTTCCACTCTGCTTTCAAAGGGTAAGTAAATTGTCAATTTAAGTTCACTAGACACTTCGCAGAACAATCCCACACCATTTCGTATTTGAATGAGGGAAAGTTTACTAAGGGAGTTAAACCTGTACGACCTGGTGACTAAGCACTGAAGCTGGCACAGGATAGCTTCTGTCCCGCTCTAACCCATTGTTACCCCTTGTAATGCCATGGGGTACAGCGATTCCTGGTCTGATTCAGGTGACAGAAACATAGACACCTTTCAACTGGCACATCACAACTACAGTGGTCTCAAACTCTGTTGCAAGGAAATCCAGGATACCACAAAAATTTTTTGCATTCCACTGCATCTACAGGTAACTGGCCATACAATGTCATGAGATGCAAAAGCAGCTAAGGTTATAGGTTAAAGCTGCAGCTTCTCTGAAGAAGAAATAATTCCAACCCAGTGACAGTACAAACCTGCTTATTGCCGTTTTTTAAAAACACATGAAATGCACTTAATATTATATACAGGGCTGTTTGTGCCCAGGTGCTGGCGGTGGGGCTGGGGGTGGCCTCTGCACAAGCCGGGGGCGCCGGGGAGGGGGGCAACAGGTTTCCGCAAGGGCCACAGGCGGCCCAGGCAGAGGAGGAGGCAGCCGAGGGGGGAGCAGCAGCAGAGGCAGCCCCAGGCCGCAGCAGGAGGAGGGCAGGAGGTGCCGCAGGCCCGGAGCAGGGCTCCCCTGCAGCCCTGGCGAGCCCCCGCCGGGGCAGAGCCCCAGCCTGCAGCCCGGGGAGGGCCCCAGGCCGCAGCTGGGGGCTCTTTCCTGCAGGAGCTGCGGCCCTGGAGAGCCCCGGCGGGAGCAGGGGGTCCCTGAAGGGCTGCAGCCCGGGGCAGGGCCCGCGCTGGAGCAGGGAGACGGGGCAGGAGGCAGGAGCGGGGCTGAGGGGCTCACACGGGCCGGCACACGGCCCAGACCCGCCCCAGCCCCGGCCCGGGGGACAGGGGCCGGGAGCCGGGGGGCAGCTGGGAGCGGGGAAGGGGTGGGCAGGTGTTTTAATGTCTTACTTTTAGTTTCTCACCATCTAATTCTAATTTATTTGGCAGTAAATTACATTGACTTTCCCCAAGTCAGGCCTGTTTTTCCCACGACAGTAACTGGTAAGTGACCCCCCTGTCTTCACCTCAGCCCATGAGCTTTCTCCCCGTTTTCCTCCCCTGGCCTGCTGAGGAGAGGGGAGGGAGTCAGCCGGCTTGGGAGGGTGGGGCTGGGCGTTTGGCCTTTAGTCGAGGTTAACCACCTTATATTATACATATATATATATATAAGCATTATAGTAATTTCTTTCTTACATGAGTGCTTTACAAGCATGAAAAAATAAGAGCTATGTCAGAGGTTTTGTAAAGTACACGAGCATAAAACATGAACACTAAATACCCCCTCAATCCATTTGTTTTTTGTCAGTCCATTACCTGATAGACATTTCAAAACAAAAAGCCTCTTGGTAGGCAACCTCTCCTACGAACAGTTCAACATTTTTAAAGTACTTTCAGCATGTAGAAAAAAAAAGATTTTAAGAAACTCAGGACAGGAGAGTATGTTTGCTAATTCAGAATATGCCTTTTTATTTTTTTCCCCTAGAAAACTAGAACCATCTTGTATTCTTCTGAAAGTTGTCAGAATTCTAGAAACATGCTGTCTGCAGCAACAAAGAGGGGAATAACAGAAGAGTAGAGAGTTTCAGGCAATATAATCCACTTCACCCTTCACAGTATGGTGGGCATTAAGGTGCAGTTCCTTCTCTCTCTCAAAAACATGCTTAGGAGTATCCATCACACAGGAGACCACAGATCACAGCACTCCAGACAGAGCTACCAGGAACGCATTAACTCTCTGGCTCCCAGGAGCAGGGCAGAGGCAACAAATAGCAGACTAAGCACATCTCTGAGACTCCATTGAATCTGAAGAGGATGGTAATAGTAATTAACAGTATCAAATGCAGTATACATAACGATTCCTTCCTGAGGCTGGTGAACTAACTAAACTAGAATTCGAAGTTAGATTTAAAATAATGTGAATACAAGGAAAGGGAGCAAATGAAAGGTAAAGAAATTCATAATCAAAGACCAGAGATTATCTAAGCACGCTACCTTAGTGAGAAAATAAAGTGCTTCAGCAAGGAAAGAGAATAACAGGATGGCAGGTCAGTTAGCCCATGTGTGCCAACAATAAACGTACTGCTATTTGCCTCATGTCTGTCTTGGCTATTTACATTGTAAAGATTTGGGGCCTGAAATACCTGTTATTACATATTTGTGTAGTGGTTGGTACAACTGATACAGGCTAAGGTCCTACAGCACTTAGGTACTGTTAAAAAAAACCCTGTATCAGTCAAATTATGAGACAAGACTATTTATCTAGATTAAAAGGCAGCTGGAAAAGAAAAAGGCACCTTATCTTCTGTAAGCACTAAAACTGGAATTTAAGAACTCTGTAAGAAAAGTTCTTAAAAAATTAAGCATATTTTTAAAGGTACAGGGTGATGAATTTATGGAAGAAACAGAAGTGTTTGTAGTTAAAAAAAAACAAAACAAAACACCCACCCACAACTCATTTGCTCAGATTAACAGCGCAACCAAAATGAAAACTGACATCTTCAAACAGCAGAGAGAAAAAGCTTCTTAGAAATGAAGTCACTTCGAAAAAAATATTCTGAGTGATTAAATGTAATGAAGACAACCAAGCACAGTAACACTGAAATGATCACACTGAAATATCTCTGAGGACTTCCATCATCATCATCATCATCAGTAATACCATTACCCTAATAAGAGTCCTCTAGGGTACTTAGATTTTCAGATGACTTGTCAAGATTACATTTAAATACAAAACCACCTATCTTTCTAACAAAGAAATATATTGCCTATACACTATGTACGTGTAGGAACATTTTAAAGTAAATAAAATCTAGCCATTTAAGTAGAAAAGCAACAAAGTGAGTATGAAACATACAATGGTCTTGCATACCAATACTAAAAAATATTCAAGATCACTGCTTTTAGAAATATGCTGTTATTTCTCTGCAACCTCTTCTCCCTTAGCAGAGACTTAAGGCTTAGATTTACTTCTCTCTTAGCATGTAATTAATTAGTTCCTTTGATGAGTTTATGAATTTAAAAATTCTCACACCTGTCTTTAGGTTCCCTATACACAGGATGAATGAACACTACCATTTTAGGTAATGAAGTACTCATTGTAGATTAATTCATTAAGCTTTGTAAAGCATTATCCCCATGTAACACAAGCTTTTATTAAAGAGACTACTTCCCCAACAAGTTACCATATATAATGCAATCCAGAAAGAGCAGCTATTGTTCTTTTCCCATTTAGTGTCGGGGAAATACTGGATCTCAGAAATTAAAGTATGACTGGGAAGGAGCGTTCATTATGCTAATAGTGTGAGCATCCCATTGACCTCTTTATGTCACTTTAACAGGTGACACAGACCTTACTGCTTAACCTCCTTAAGTCTGGCTGTACAAAGTAGACAGACTAGGAGACACCAGGAGGAAACACTCTTAACAATCTTAGCATCAAATTAAATACACATACTGACTTTTCTGACCAGAGAACCTAGAACATACATAGAAAGAACCATGAACCGTCCAGCTAAGGGACAGGAGATCTAAAAGTTCATTAGCATTTGCAGCAAACAGATCTCCTAAAAGATCTAAATCTCTAAATCCCAGTCAACTGCCTTCAAGATGTAAGCCCAGTTTTTCTTCATCCTAATTAATGAAATGTCTCTGGAACACCTGCCCAGCTGCTCAAAGTGCTTGCCAAGTAATTCATTCCAAAGAAAATAAACCCAAGGCAATCCAGATTGTGACAAGAACCCTAAATGACATGCTTTAACGGGAGGCACATTCATCTGCAATGTTATCTGGCACGTAATTAGGCTGTATTTGCATAAATGCAATTCCCAGCATGGAAGCTTATACAACACAGGATGGCATGTTCCTGGCATCACAGCTAGGACCTTATGAAATCTAATGACTGGGCAATAAAATGTCAAATGAAATTCTGTATAAATAAATGGGGGAAAAAAATCCTAAACTTATGTGTGAAATAAGAGGCCCTCAGTGTGTCAGACTGTTCAGGAGCAAGATCCCGGAGCTGTGGTTCACAGATTCATGAATCTACCAACTTTATGTTCAGCAACAGTCAAGAAAGTAAGTGACAAACTGTGCATTACTGTATTATTATAAGGAAAGTAATATAAAACAAAACAAAGAGCATCATTAGGTCACTACACAAATATGTAGATCGCCCGTCAAATAGTGTATACAGCCTACTCAAACATACAGAACTGAAAGAGTTCAGAAGGGAGAAGGCTAATTGATGTAGAACTGTTTCCCTAACAGGGACAACTAAGCCAGTCAGAAATCTTCGGTCTGCGAAAGAGACCACTGTGACAATAACATGAGGAAATGTTCGTAAAATCATGACTGAAAGTAGGGTGTTTAGAAGATAAACTGTTACCTGTTCCTTGCAATACAAGAACCAGGTAATATAAGGAGGACACCAGTAAGTGCAAAGCTGCTAAAAGTAATGTAGCTGTGATTCTTCTTGCCACAGCATGGTGTACAGTGCTGACAGAGAGAATGAAGAATTTTATGAAAGAGAAACCCACCAAGAATGACTAACAATGCCTGAAACCCTATCAGGCTCTGGAAGTTCCTAAGCAAACAACAGTTGGAGCCCAAAAGCCTGAATGGAAGTAGCATGTAGGTTCGTGATTTTCCCTATATTCTCCTAGAGGCATCTGCTCTTAGCCACTATCACAGCTAGGATAGTGGACTAGACTGTCATTGATCTGATCCTGTACAGCCACTCGTGTTTTTGCTTCCTTTAATCTAGACCACCTAACATTTTTCTTTATGAGACAGTATACCATCAACACACAAGAATCAGATCAGCAATTCTGATTGATAACTTAGTTTACTTTCCAATTGGATAAGTGTATCATCAGAAACACCAGTAATTTACCCTTTCTGTACTATGTCCTGATTACAAACAGCATCGAAGGAAACAATTTTAGCATCAAATGAAAACAGATCAAAGTAACAGATGCCTTGCTAAGGGCATTACTTTTAAAATTATTTTGATCATCATTGTAAATCTGGTCTTCAAAAGAAAAAGGTACCATAGCTACCATAAGCTTAAAAGTCATGTCATAGTTGCCATTGATTTTTCTAGCTCTTTACTGTTCTTTACATCGGGATCTTACCTGCCTCTTCAGAAAGTACAGTATTTGTAAAGTTAAAAGCAATATAGCAAAATTAAAGTAGCAAGTAAAAATGTCGGTGTACTTAGCATCTCTAATAACACTTTCAAAGTACACACAGTACAGAGCACCCAAAGATACCAAAGTTCTAAAGAACCAATAACAGATTCTACTCCTTTATCATCTCAATGAGAAAAGTTTGAATTGCTTCCAGGCTTCAGTTACACAACCTTTCAAAGAAGCTGTAGACAGAAATAACAAGGTAAAAATGTGCAAAGACTTTGTTTGTATGTGGTCCCATAAAAGTTAGATACTGCTGAAGAAACAGAGGCCCAAATCCAAATCTCACAGCTGTTTGATGCCAATACTGAGAAGTATGTATGTTATCTTCTCCTTCCATAGAATATTTTATCTGTATGTTATTTCATCTGAAAAACTGCTGGGCAAGTGCACCTTCAAAATGTCTTTAAAGCTTTTTGGAGACATGGCAAATGAAGAAATTTTTTTTATATAGAGAGAGATATATATATATACATATATATATTGAGAAGTTACAAAAATGAGATCAACAGAACTGACACTAAAGATAGTAATGTCTAGGTTTTAAAATACTGACTTTGGTAATTATTTTTCAACTTACATTGATAGAGTTCTTTCTCATTTCCATGACTCTGATTTCTTTCCTATTAATATGAAACTGTCAACATACAAAAGCTAAGTTTCCAATAATAAAGTTCAATTTAAATTTTGAATCAACTTTCCTATACCCTTTCCATACAATGTAATAGATAAGTTGAATTATGGTCTAAGAAAAATTCTTAAAAGCAAGCAGTAAGCCATTAGAAGTTCCATGGAAAAGAGAGGGGTCATCTATCCATAGGGTACACAAGGACCAGGAGTTCAGGAATCTGTAAGTAATTCAGTATCATCTGCTCCTGAAACAGTAAAATCATCCTACAGTTAGCATCGGATCTGCACCCCTGCCCCCCAGTTCTGTGAATTTGTAGCATAAACTTGTACTATGCAGAATTACATCTCCTATCAAGGGCATTTCTCAAAGCCTCAATTCCTTGGCAGCTGTGTTTTCACAATAATATCAGGGTACAGTCTTCCTCCACTATCAGCTTTTTCAAAAAGTTCTAAAGTAAACCTCAGAGTAGCAATGCTATGGGGTTTGTACAGTTAAATCCTACAATGTTTTTATAATTTATGTATTTTACACCGGTGATTTTTGTCTAAATGCATTTGCAAGATAACTCACAGAAATCAGTCCTATTCAACTTGAATAACGTATGCATGTGACCTTATTTTTTTAATTTTTTTTTTTTTTTTTTTTTAAAGATTAACTATACTGACAACTCATACCTGCAACTGGATCCTGGGAAACAGTCCAAAAAATAATGGTACTTTTTTTATTGTTGTTGTTAAATACAGGAATAGCTTGTTTTGTCAAGTTAATTCAATCAGTGCAAATACATCAGGCAATTGAAAAAACACAGAGTACAGCATTCACTCCAGTGAGACTGTATGTTTATTATAAAAAGGAAATCCTTATCACAAGTATGTGGTACTTGTAATTCCAGATAATTCTAATACAAGCAAGCATTCTGAGTTTTTTAATTCAAAAGAAGCAATGAGTTTAAGCACATGAAACCTTCTCTACCGTACAAATAGTAGGGGGATTATGTCCTACATTTCAGTAGGTCGCTTCTGGCAAAACTGCTGTCTGCCATGATTAAGAATTTCAGATACTTTGATAACTAAATAATCAACCTTGTTATTTCTTTTTAAAGCCCACTCATTCTCATTGAAGCCCACTCTCTTTGAAGCCCACAACTCAATGGTGGTGCAAACTATTCTTCTTTACCTTCATAAAATAAGGATACAAAGAGACACATCAAAAACACTCTCTATCAAGAAGGATTTGAAAAGATAGCAGGGCAATCACCATGGGAAAGTATGGTCAGATGATCATGCTCAGAGTTGTGACAAAAATTCAGTCTTCAATCCATACAGCTCACTGAAGAGTTGCCTTTGCATTACAAGACAAATATGAAAATACACATCTACATCACACACTATATTTTAGAACAAATGGCAAAACAATGGGTAAGTGTTTCTTAGAAGTACTTACAAACTTCCTAAGCAAGGAGAAATTAAGAACTCACCATCACTGAGATCTTGCAGAAGGTTTTCTTGGCATGAAAAGTCCAGCTTCACTTTAATGTTTACAGTAAACGTTGCAATCTTCCCAGGTTTCAGTGGGAACTGGGAAAGGGTATCTTCTAGCTTCCAACTCAAGAAGTCTCCATACAGCTTCTCTGCATTAAAATAAGCAAATATTTCATGAGCATAACCTCTGTGTTAAGGAAGTTTATAACTGTTGTAGAGAATATTAACTGATTCGTCATTTTCTGTTTAAATTCTAAACTATTCATAATTAAGGCAGTACAAACGAATTTAACCTTAGAAAGATATCAGAGAGGTTACTGATATACACCTAGAAGCATCACAAAGCTCAAAATATGAAATTAAGTGAAGACAAGGAAAAAAAATGTTACACAATAGGCAGCATAACATACATAGACTTTGAATACCGCCTGAACGGGACCTAGAAGTTCATAGAGTTTTTGAATCATACAGACTTCAGCTCAGGAAATGCCAAAAAACATTTAATCCAAATATTACACCAGAATAAATCAGTTAAAATTCTGAAGCACCTGTAACAACATTATTTATTTAGCTGTTGAGCAACAGAGAAGACTAGGAATACTATTGTCTTTCTTTTTTTTTTTTTAATAAAATAAAGTCCTTTTTGAAAACTGAGAAGCATAAAGTATACAAACCCCAAACATTAATGATGTTGCCAGACAGGATTACTTTGTGTTAAAAGATATTTGTTTGATACATTATTTATCACTGGTCCATATGAGACAGGGCACCTGTAATTATTAGCTCTTCTCTCCTAAGCTTAACATGCCAGAAAATAATATGAGGAAAAAAAAACCCAGGAAAAATATGAGGAAAAAATATGAGGAAAAAAAATTTACTGTTCATCAATACATTGAGATACTTTATCCAGTTACTCAGTCTCCTTAGTACTCCGGTAACATCAAAAGATACATCTTGGAATAAAGAGCAGCAGAGGGTTAAGTCCGCTTCAGCAGCGTGAGTTAGTTATGTGTTATTTCAAGTTCTGTAGTATGCCAAAAGCTAGAGTGATGGACATTTAAGTACCTTCAGCAAAAACAATCCAAAAAGTGCTATTCCATGAACTTTATGCAAGAGGAAAAAATTTTTTTAGAATGACAGAAAAGGTTGTTTCATGCTAGAATGGTACAATAATACAGTGACTTCTTCCTGAATTAATCTTTCTTTAGATACTAAATAGGCTCAAAAAAATATTTGTTCATCTTTTATTTCTTTCACGCACTTCATGGATAATCCTGGGGAGCAGGGGGAGGAAATCCATTGTACAGGGTCTGGCTGAGGTGGAGTTCATGAAATTTCTTCAAGCAGCCTGTATGCTGCTGTTTTGCATTTGTGACTAGAACAGTGCTGGTTAATGCACCAGCTTTTTGGCCGTCGTGCCCAGTACCTGCACAGCAGCAAGGCTTTCTCTTTTCCCACTCCGCCTTGCCAGCGAGTGGGCCAGCAGTGGGCAAGAAGCAGGAAAGCAACACAACCAGGCCAGCTGAGCCAGATCAACCAAAAGGATATTCCATACCTTAAAATCTAATGTTGTTCTGATTTTTAATTCCTCTATCCTTTGCTTATTAAACAATCTTTATCTCTACCTGAGTTTTCTTACTTTTGCCTTTCTGATTCTCTTACCCACCCCACTGGGGCAAGAGGATGGGGAGAGTGAGCAAGCAACTGGATGGGGGCTTCGGTTCTGGCTGGGGTTAACCCACTACGTCCATAAATTCATTAATATTTGCTAGACTACACAATGCTAAACACTGCAGAAAAGACTATTAATACATAAGTAAATATAACTGTTTGACTGGAAGAATCCTAAAAATATATTAATTTACTGTAGCAATGCATACTATCTCCAAAGTACGCTGAATAAGTCTTCTAAAGGCTCATTTAAATACCTTTGTGTTTTAAAGACCCCGTGCTTTGTTTAACACAGGGACCACTGAAAGTCACACAGTTCACCTCTACTTCATACCAGGCTACTGTATTTCAGAGCCTTTCCAAAACCATCATCTAAGATCCACGTGTGAGAAAACAGGGTGGGAAGACTGCCTCAACAACTGCCATCTAGAATAAGGATCTTTCAAGAAAAGTAGTACTTAGAATTCCGGTCCAAACTTGATTTGCATAGAAACAACTGCATCTAGGGAAGGTAAAAAAAAAAGTGAGTATTTTTCCATCAACTTCTAGCTAAACAGTAACTGCTTTGCCTGAGATATATTTTTTTCTCACAGACCATCAAGTGTTGTCTCTTTCCACATCAAATCAATATTATAGACTTCTTTATATGAGCAAAGATGAGGTGAAAATAAAAAAAATCCTAACAATTGTTTCCTTAAAGTCACCTCCACCTCATCTAATTGTTTAGCTGTAACTGTATCACTGTTCTGATTTTCTTCTATTTTCAAGAAAAAAAAGGTAGCTTAAGTACAGCAATCTCTATCCCCTTTTCCTGGTAAGGAAGACCATAACATGCTAAAGCGATGTTTTTCTTTAGTGTAAGCAAAGAATGACGACATATCCCAAGCACTTGAGTGATCTTCAGTTTAACGAACAAATTGTTTCCAAAATGTATTTTCATTAAATAAATATAATTTGAAGATGAGTGAAAAGACTTCCCAAGTGAGAACAGCCTTTGCAGATACTCTCTAATTTAACACCTGTAATTACAAGACAAGGTCTAAACGTTTGAGCTAAAAGTTAAGCTGTAGAGAACAACCTAGTTTATATTTATCTGACGGTGGCTTATAGTTTAATAATGTTTTCTTCACCTTGTTCAGTAATCATTATTACAGTGAATTATACTATGGCAAGGGGCTTCAAAGCTTTCAGTCCAGTGGGAAAGAGTTTTATCTGGCGCATGCCTGTGTTCAGTTGCAGTTTCAGTTTATACTTCAGAAAGTCCAAAAATTTGTGTTTTGCAAACAACCGAAGTTATAAGTGATTATTAGTCAAGAGTTCAAATGAGTAACTTGTTTTATCAATTTACTGGATACTAAATTACTACAGTCATAACAAATATACAGTAGTTTACCCACAATGTAACTTTGGGTTACCTTAACCCAACCTGATTTTAGGGTCTGCCAAAAAATCAATCCCCACTGGCATTTTGCACAGAGAAACCTGATAGAAAAGCAAGTCTTTTGAGATCACAAGAACATCAGTTCCTCAATTCTTTTCAGTCTTAGGCTCCCAGGTAAATCTGTCTTTTTGCCATGGTTTATTTTAATGTAAGCGCATCTATAAAATTCTTTACTGAAATAATTTCGCTCTTTGATTGGGTATTTAACTTTACATGGCTATTAAAACGATTATGAGAAGCCATAATCTGTTTGTGCCTTCCCACCATCACAAATTCAAGCTATTGTATAGAGCAACATGTATTAGGACTGCTACCACTTTTCCAAAATTATTTTCTCAAGATAAGTGAAGAAACAAAACCATAAAATGACGAATTTAAGAATTACTTAATAGGAACAAATTCAAATTAAACTAGCAATGTGTATTTAGTATTTGGTATATTTGAACATTAATATCTCAATTGCATAGATTGCAAACATGTAGATTTATGGGCTACCAAGATTTTAATTTCTTTTTTTCTCTTCTTAAGAACAATAGTGTAGACAAAGACATTTCTTTCAGTAACATTTTTTAAGACTATCAGCATTAAATTGTTCTGCAAATTACATCCACCACTTGACCAGATTTATTTCCAAAGTTTATCTTAACTAGATTTCAAAATCATATAGGGAAGTAGTACTGTCAAAGGCAAGAAACTAAAAAGGACCTCATGAAATCAACTGAGTAGGCAAAAAAAAGGACTTCAATATAAATAAAGGTAAAATAATACAACTGGGGCAGGGGGAGGGATGAGCTATGCGCGGTACATTGAACCTAGAACTGGCAATTAGAACTCCACAAAGAAATCCTAGAATCACCATTGATTGGTGGAATCCCTACAGAATCAGAGTATTGAGCAGTAACAGGAAAAAAAACCCAAACCAAACCAACAAAAACCCCCACAAACCATACCAAAACAAAAAAACAGGACGTCATTACAAAGAATGCTGAGAGCAAGACAAAGGGGGAGAATTTTGCCACTGTACAAAATCCTGGTGGGCTCACATCCTAAACGCTGTTTGCAGATTTCATCTCTGTACTGCAAGGAGAACATACTAGAGCCAGAGACAGTCCAAAGAAGGGTAACTAAAATGATGAAGGGGCAAAGCAGCTGCCATGTGAGCACAGACCCTTCAATTTGAAAGGACGAGCAGGGGAAGATGACTGCAGAAATTTACAAAAATTAGAAAAATATCACATAAAGTGAATGCAGAACTGCTGCTCACTAAATTCCCTGGTATGAGAACTAGAAACACTTGATAAAACTAGTAGGAGATCAGATTAAAAGAGAAACAGCACTTCTCTACCCATGCAGTAGTGAACTATAATCTGTGGCTACAGGAGACTGAAAAGGCAAGCAGCACCAGCAGCTTCAAAACAGAAAAGGCAAAATTCATGGGCAAGTCCACAAAGGGCTACTTCAAAAGCAATAGTTATGTACAGAAACTACAGATGCTGAGCAAGCACAAACACCGCAATAGTTGCTCTCCCCAAGCAACAATTCCTGATGTCCTGTGCCTACAGAGCTAGGTGGATAATCAGCCCTAGTAGGACACTGCTTGAATTCTCATGTCTTTGTCTGTCCATGGGAGAATGGGACAGGATGGAACTGAATTAACTACAGCATTAAGATCTGCAAATATCCTCAAAACTGCAAAACTCAAAGCATCAAAGAAATTGTATATATGTGGAACAGCGTTCTAAGATCACAAACACAGATTAAAAAAAAGAAAAACCACACAGCAAACCCCCCCATCTCGGGGTTTATCCCCAGCCAGTAATTAAATGCCACACAGCCACGCACTCACTCCCCCCTCACCCAGTGAGGAGAATCACAAAGGAATGTAAAACTCAAGGTTTAAGATAAGAACAGTTTAACAATTGAGATAAAATAAAACCAAAAGAACAATAACAACAACAATAGCAGTCATAAAGAAAAGAAGGGAGAAGGGCAGAGGAATGCAATCCAAAGGGAAGGGAGAAAAGAAACAAGCATGCACAATACTACGGCTCACCACCCACAGACCAGTGCCCAGCCAGTCCCTGAGCAATGACCCCCAGCCCTGGCCAATGCCCCCACCCCCAGTTTATATACAGAGTGTGAAGTCCCATGCTATGGAACACCCCTTTTGCTAGTTTGGGTCAGCTGTCCTGGCTGAGTCCCCTCCCAACTCCCTGTACTCCTCCAGCCCTCCCACCAGCAAGGCCTAAGAAACCAGAAAGTCCCCAAGCAGCCTGTTCCCACCCCAAATCCAACACAGCGCACCACTAGCCACCAAGAAAAAAATTAACTCTATCCCAGCAGAAACCGGGACAGCACAGAAGGATAAAAAGATGATACAGATGATGCCTGGAGGTTGAGCAAGATGGCTCGCAACACTACAATTGAACTGGAACACTTGGAAAACTGGAGGAAAGTTTAAAGGTAAGGACAAAAAGAAACAAAATAGAAAGAAAAATGTAACAGACTACAGCTGAAAGGTAAAGTCTGGGTGGAACACAACCCAACCAATTGCTGCTTCTCAAACTGAGCTGCTGATACAAAATACAAACACACCAGCAGTTTCCAACTAGCACAGAAGGGTAAGACCAGGGTACCCCACATCTCTGAGTTCAACATGCACAAAGGTACACTAAATGCAAGTATGATCAGACACCTGGTGACAGAAATCTGATGTGCTTCGAGGTATCAAAGTTCCTCAGACTTCTATGGTAATCTGCATGTCTGATTCTTGATGCCTCCCCTGCTGAAGTATACATTCCTAGCAGAACACACAGGGCCTCCAAAAAACTATTGGTTCCAAACACACAGGCATTGGCAGTCATACATCTTAACTTCTCCAACTGCAAGAAATTCTAGTAAAAATTAAAGTTACATATTTAGCACTGCAAAGTATCCAGCACCTTTTTGTAAATGAGGAACTGTGGGGTGTGCACAACAGAAATACAGGATTCAAAGTACTAATACTTCATCAGCTTTTAGGCAGTGTACCTATTATTAATTTTGAGATTGGGGAAAACCAGCCTCTTTCAAATTGAGGAGACAATCCAGAACATTCTTAACTCAGACCTGGTAGACAGAAATGAACTTGCAGGACTTGTTACATTCTTTACAAAGCAAATGTATCTAGCAGAGTTTCCTCTGGGCAATTAGCAAGTATACCTAAAAGGACAAAAGAAAATGCTCTACGATCATGAATGATTTGGTATTTATCCTATGAGCTGAAAAAAAGTGTTAGTAAGAATCATACAAAATCATGATCTCTGTCAGCCAGTGTGGGCAGAGGGGAAGAGACTTGAGCTGAGAAACCTGGACAGTAAAACCACAGCAGCTAAACTGGGGCTGGATTACCAGCACTCTGTGTCCTACCTTCACAAGGACATTTGGGCTAACTGGAGGAAAGCCTACCTGCATTCACAACTCTCTATGCAACATAACCCAGCTCCAATTTGAAACATTTTACAGTTTTGTTTGGCAAAAGAGGTACATGGATCTATTCCAGGATATTCACCGTTCTTAAAATGGGTTACCTGGACCTCAAAGTAGATTCATTTGTGGTCTGGCACAGCTGAACAACTGAAACCATACGCAGATGTATTCAAAGATCGTAGAAAGAATACAGCTAGACAGGTGAATTTATTTCTCTCTGTTTAAATTCCAGAGGTATTCTTTAAGAAAGACCAGCGAGGTTTTGTTTCACCATCCAGGTTCATTCAGTGTATGCAGCTGATGCTCACTACTATAGCCTAACCATCTGCGAGGCTGGTAAAAATGCCTGGCACACTCCTCTCAGTGCCTCAACTTTGAAAACAGTGGTGTTACATTTGCCCCTGAGTGGATCAAATAGTTGGGTTATCATAGCATTATAGAATTGTTTAGGTTGGAAAAGACCTTCAAGATCATCAACACCAACTGTTAATCAGCACTGCCAAGGTTACCACTAAACCATGTCCCTAAGCACAACATCTACAAGTCTTTTAAGTACCTCCAGCAACGGTCACTCAACCGCTTCCCTGGGCAACCTGTTCCAACGCTCAACAACCCTTTTGTTGAAGAAATTGTTCATACTATCCAATCTAAACCTCCCTGATGCAACTTGAGGCTATTTCCTCTTATCCTGTCACTAGAGTGTACCCCCTAACTAAGATATAACAAGCTTCTGACAAGAACTGACTAGAAAAAAAGGACGGAAAGGCAACCCCCTTTGCAAATGTTATCATTCTAAAAAAAGTATCAGACCATCTGACCTGGTGAGGGATAGTACAAGGTGACACAGAGCTGACCTTGACAGTATATGTGTGATGTCCAACCTACAGATACCACCGCCTGGTAGACAGCGGTGCAATGCGACATTAAAAGACATGACAGACACGTTTATTGTGGCAGCATGACAAGTCCCTTTTACTGATTTGCCTAAGGATCTGTTCCATAATGCATGGCTGCTAAAGGACTCAAAAACTCTGTGATGTCCTTTACGAACTGCACAGGGTGAGCTGCAATTTCTGCTCATTTATCTGAAGGCCAGAGTGAAAAAGCTAAAGAGCTGCACCTGAAAGAAACAGAAAAGAGGAAGCAAGGGAAGGCAAGTTTGCAAGCCTGATCTCCAGAGGCTCTCATCAACCAGATACCACTGAAAACACTGCCAGAGAAGTGGGCTTCCTCAAGAAAAGTGACTGGCTATAGCTAACACAACAAAGGAGGGAGGTCAGGTCACTGCACTGCAACAGGTAATCCCACCCAGTCATTTCAGTTTAAAAAATGAGAATGTTTGCCATTTACCGCATTCACCTTTGTGCTAAAAGTTGTGGCCCCAGAAAGAGAAGGTAAGGAAATGGAAGTCAGACAGGCAGGCATGCAGGAGCTGCAAAAGATTTACGAGCAACTGCCAAAACTACAAGAACCAAAGCAAATCAGGTGAAACAAAAGAATGATTGAAAGCTCTTCATATTTGGCTGAAATGGACAACTTCTCCTGGGCTCTCAAGAGTTGACAGGCAAGCTGTGGTCATGGCAGATGAAGATGCCCAACAGCTTTGAAGGAGACCTTGAGAAGTTTAAATCACAGGCCCCTTTCATCTGAGGAGTAGTAAAGAATATCCAAAAGATAACTTCTTAACGTACTACAGATAGTTCATAAGCATCTGCATATGCTCTCAACTTGCTATATAACATCAAGTTAAGAGTTTGTGTTGGTATTACAGATGTTTTGATGCCATATCCACATTATTTCCATGCATGTAGTATTTACTGATCAAAATGAGCTACTGACATCATAAATCTTTAGTTCCCTGTTGACCACCAGAATCCCACGTCAAATGTCACACTGTACCATGAGTCCATCCTTATGCATTTGTGTAACTTTATGGTAATAATTAAAATGGAATAGAGTCCATTAAAAAAGGCAAAGGTCCATCCTTTGCAAGACCTACACACAATCACATCTGAAATAACATAATTACATGCTTAATGTGGACAATCAGTTCTTTTGCCATGGACTGTGTTTTTCAGTGTTTTACATCACATACACTTTTTACGTGGTGTAACAAGTCATACTTATTGTCCTCCAATAACATGGTTCATCTTGAGCATAGATTTCCAAATACAGGGGCATTTCACCTCTGTGATACAATGCAAGAAACTGAAGATTATGTTATCCAGGGTCCTGTCAAGCTGAATCCAAAGTTTTGCTTTAATATTTAAGATAATTTCCAGCAGTCCCTGCCCACGTAGATTTCTCCAATTCTATGATTCTGATGGCATGGTTCTCACACTCTCAGAACAAATATCATTTGATGGTTCTCAAAACTCACTCTCATTTCTGGTTTTCCAAAATGGCAATTTAAGTCTTGCATTTTTTGAGTATGCATATCTGTAATTTACTCAAAAGAAATTTTCTCTTTTCTGATAAAGACAATTATTATCATGCTTAATAACATGTAAGATCTAAATACAAGAGAGGCTTCATTGTAAACATTTTCTATACAGAAAGAAAATGAAGGATGAAGTAAAATTAAAGTTTTACTGAACTCATAGCTGAGTGTATCAACTCTTCTTTTTCCCCATTGTTTTTAACAAAAGTTTTAACTGAGAGATAATGGCTTTCAAGCTGACAAGACTATCTTTCAAAATTCTGAATCAATTAACTGCATAATGTTATGTACTCTAGAGTCTGATTAGCATCTGATTCAAAGTCCCATATATTCCACCCTTTAATACATGCCATACATTAACTCCACCATTTAATGTGTATGTTGTATTTGGTCTCTCCATTCCATACGTGCAGGACCTAGCACAGTAGAAGCACGCTGGAATTACTGAAATAAGAACAGTAAGTCATCATATGTTTCTGCTTCTAAAATTATTTTGGTAACAAGTCTCAGACAGAAAATCTATTCTTAGATGATTGGCAACTCCTCTTAGGTTGTAGAGAAGAGGATACTCAAAACAAAAAAATCACAAGCATAAATACTGAAATGTACAAAAATCACGAGGTATCACACTGTTTTATATTCTGGCACTGACAGAATAAAATAAGGTATTTCTATCATAAGTAAGGATTATCTTCCTTGTCATCTGCAGTTCTGTTAATATTCTGTTAATATCATTTTTGTAACGATGCCTCAGAGGACAAAACAAAAACTGTAAAACACATCACAAAACAAAAGCAATCTTCACCTATCAGACTACTTTATTACTAACATGTACAGAGTATTTTAGGAGAACTAAGTGGAAGAAAGAGATGTACTGTATCTCCTCCATACCTTCAATTATTCTTTTAACTCCCCATAGCTTATTTATTGCCTTGATTTTTAAAGTCTGTTATCCCGTTTTTTTCTGATTGCTCACTGAGTGACATAGAAGTAGGCTTATTTACTTCCACCCCCTCAAGTAGGACAACATCACCGCTAATGGTAATTTAACTAATCAGTATATTTAGACATAAGGAGAAAATAATTTAGACTCAAGATTCTTGCTTTTTACTAGTCATTGCCTCAGGATTTTTTTTCCCCAAGTAACATTAAAATGAAATCTAGATTTCCAAAAAGCAGGTGACCCTTTGACACACAGATGGTTCTACAATTTCTTTCATTTTCTTTCTACATTTTCTTACATCCTCTTTCATTTCTATATTCCTACAATAAAATCCAACTGAATGATTCCAGTTCCGTAACAGGGATTATGGTATTTAAACTGACCTAAAAGTAGTATAACAGTAGTCCCCTTTTATAGGAGAAAAAGTGATCAATATAATTCCTAAACATAAATCAGCATACACACCCTTAGTGTTGACTGTTTTTGCTGTGACCTCTAGTTTCTCCAGTGGTTCTGTTCCAATATTTTCTAACTTAATGATAAGCTGTTGGGTCTCTCCATTGTACAGCTGGACAGACACATTCGTAGAAATTTCATCCCCTGTAGAAGGCTGAAGCGTATGAGCAGACCTACAAAATGTGACACAAAGTATTATGATAAAAATATTAAATTCTGTCCAAGTTACCATACTCTAACTATTCTTTGAAGACTCAGAAACTACTGCTCTGCAATCTTGACGATACTAGATACCATTTCCCATTCTTAATTTCACCAGAGTAATTTTTATAACCATTGAGGACAAACATTAATAATTTATGCACATGACAAGTCAGATTTCAAACGATATAAAATATGTATTCCTAAATTTGAAAGCTTGTTTAAAATTGCTGCAAAAACTGTAAGAAAGGGAAAAGAGAAAAAGTGCAAGACCAGGTCGTTAGAATGAGCAAACTTGACAACAGTGCTATCTGAGCTACCAGTGTTTGTACACTGGGGTTGAGTAACAACAAGTATCAAAAGCTGAACACAAAAATAAAAACTAAAAATGAGGAGAATAAGAAGTTGAGCACTACATAAGAAATGAGGGTGACAGTCCTCCGCAAGATCCTGAAGTCCGTAAGGTGCTCCGACCAGCACATAAAGATTACAAAAGTGAAAATGAAGTCAACCAGTGGAAGAAACCTCAGAAAAGGTTAAAACTTTGTACAAGCGAGGATACATTATCTTATGTTATTAGGCATTCCCAAACTCCACCAACATAAGATAAATGCAGAATGAAGACAAACACCTTTAATGACAGGTAAGTAGCACCGTTTTACACAATTGATCCAGAAACTGGTTTCTTAAGGGATCATACACAGTATCTGAAATATGAGGTAAGATATACTTAGCAGAGCAATATATATTGTAAAAATAACTTCGAGATGAAACAAAAATTATTCTTTGAGAAAATGCATGGGTATCTAAAGCTTCAGAAACATGAGAAATTATTTAAATAAGTATCAAGCATTTCATTTTAAAGTAACAAATGTGTCAAAGCAGCCAATTACTGAAATGGCAGATATGCACAGTGCTATGGCAACACATTATGGATAAAGGAGAACTGAACAGTAACCTTGACCTTTGCTAGGAAGTAGTAATACAGGAGTTGAGAGAATGCAGTTTTAGTGGACAGCAGAGGGCATAAACCTCATAGGAGTGGATCCTGGAATAAAATCACTCTGTGGAAGGTGAAATTGCAAATATAAATGAACTCTTTAGAACATGAACAAGGGAAGGAGGATTGCAGAACAAGACAGATGGGCAGAGGTTCAATTTCTGACTGTATTTTTCATGCTAATGCAGAGTGGTCAGAAGGCATCAAGGATACAAGGGCAAAAGCTATGAGATTAATGACCAATAAATCTGTTGATAAACCCAGGTTCAGTAACTTCTTTTGGCAGGTATTTCTGTTATCCTTCCTTTTGATCCTACCCTTCTTTAGCACAAGATAAGCAGCCTCCACAAACAAAAGCAGATTTTAGTCTTTCAGAATGCATCTATGACAACAAGTACTTACACACACGTTTTTTGATATTTAAAATTTACTGTCATGTACAGTTATCATTGCAGCACTCTGAAGCTTGGGCATTTGGAGCGACAGCAAAGAAAGAATTTCTTTTCTCCCCTTACATTTATCAAGATACAAAAGTATCAAGGTATTGCATACTAAAAAACCAAATAAATGGCATTTTCAATTACTGTATAAATGTACATCTGAAACATGAGCCCAAGCTAATTCAGGTTACACGTCCTTTTCTGAAATACAGCTTCTTAAATTAAAAACCATCTCAATTCTTGTTTAAGAACTGCATAGCCACCAGCCTTGTTTTGAACTGGAAAGGCCTTAGGACTAAGGCTTGCCATGGGGATATTGGTGGATGAAAAATTAGATATGACCCAGCAACGTGCGCTTGCAGCCCAGAAAGCCCATTGTACCCTGGGCTGCTGCATCAAAAGCAGCATGGCCAGCAGGTCGAGGGAGGGGATTCTCCCCTTCTACTCCGCTCTGGTGTGACCCCACTAGGAGTACTGCCTTCAGCTCTGGTGTCCCAGCATAAGAAGGACATGGACCTACTGGAGCAGGTCCAGAGGAGGGCCACAAAAATGACCAGAGGGCTGGAACAGCTCTGCTGTGAAGAAGGGTGGAAAAAGCTGAGGTTGTTCAGGCAGGAGAAGAGAAGGCTCCAGGGGGACCTTATTGTGGTCTTTTGGTTCTTACAAGGGGGCTTATAAGAAAGATGGAGAAAGATTTTTGACCAAGGCCTGTAGTCACAGGACAAGGGGCAATGGTTTTAAAATAAGAGGGCCAATTCAGATTGGATGCAAGAATTTTTTTTTACGATGAGGGTGGTGAGGCACTGGCACAGGTTGCCCAGAGCAGCTGTGGATGCCCCATGCCAGGCAGTGCTCAAGGCCAGGTTGGACGGGGCTTTGAGCAACCTGATCCAGTGGAACCCTATAGCAGCGGGGGTTGGACTAGACTGTCCAGCTGTCCAAGACAAACCATTCTGATTCCATGCCTGCTCTGAACTTGTCCTGACCTGCCTGCAAATTTGGTTTGACTTACTGTAGCTGTAGCTGCAGTTTTTCTTCTGGCTTGGTGGCTATGCTATTTATTGCTTTATTTCTGTTACCTCTGTATGGCACAACCATAACTTTACATAGGTAGTAGTAACAAGAAAGTGTACTAGGTAGAATGAAATATTTATGGCTAACACAGTGAAAGAAACACAGGACTGGTATGACAGCAGAGGCATTGCAGAGGGGAGACACTGAATGCAAAGGCCTACTGGCATGGGATGATAAGAGGTGGGGCACAGGCTTAGCACTGCACGCCCCACAGCTATAAACAATTCACTAACTGCCAAAGAAATGCAGACCTGGAACTGGACAAGAAGAGCTTTCAGGGGTAACAAAGAAAACAAGAATCCAATATACAAAAAAAGCATCCCATATATTAAATTTGGATGTAACATGGAGCTTGAGTTAATAAAGTACAAGGCATTAAAATGTGTTAGCAAACAAAAATTATCTCAAGTGTTTTCCAGAATAG
This sequence comes from Falco peregrinus, assembly GCF_023634155.1. Classification (NCBI taxonomy): domain Eukaryota; kingdom Metazoa; phylum Chordata; class Aves; order Falconiformes; family Falconidae; genus Falco; species Falco peregrinus. The sequence goes on from NC_073723.1 coordinate 5,717,232, forward strand.
GAAAAACAATTATCAACATCACATTCCTCCCAGTGAAGGTCTCCAGATGCTGTACCACCATATTGAAAAGGCCAATCTTAGAATCCAGAGGAGCAGTGGGAGGGTGAACGTAACACCAGGATAACAGGTAGAAAATGGGAATTGTGTGGATAATAATTTTAAGTGTATTTATTAGTGATTCTTCTTCTGAATATTTTTCTCTTTTTCTTCCTTCTGTAATAACTGCATCTGCACTAATGATTCCTGTATTTTAGGCTGTTAACATACAAGCGTCAAATTCTTAGCTTTATACATTCCTCTTTGCCCACAAAAAAATTTTGAGTGTATGAGTATTGCAAATTATTTCAGTATATTGGAAAGCAAGCAACCTAATACCTGGCACACTAGCATGCAGTTTCAAAAATTTCTGGTTCCTGTGGAAGTGATATTTGTCTAAGGTCATCCGTATTAGAAGTCTTTCATTATTTATAAATCTGTCATTTTCTTCCCTCCATTTTCTTTCTTTATAGGCTTTTTCCATCAAGACTGTTTTACTCAATAATGTACTATTTTATATACTATATATATGATACATATAAATTTAAGCAGAATTATAAATACATATAATATAATGATGATAACATATACCGACAAAGTCATTCTCAACCCACAGCAAGCTTCATTGCAGCTCCTGCTAAAATGAGCTTATTAAGTTGACCCTCTATAACACAGATCAATAAAAAAAAAGTTTACAGTTCTAGCAAGACATTATGGTATGCCTAGAAAGGCCTGGAATTATTCTTGCCAATATGACTATCACCTCAAAATTACTATTAGATAATTAACTACTGAAGAAATTATTAACAGCTATAGATCATTAACCTTTCAAACAAACCATTTCCTATGTACCAGCAGTCTCACCTACAAAAAAAGCAAGGCAAGAAATACAGTATCAAGATTATCTCAAAATACTTCAAAAATAAATACATTTGGTAAAAAGTTAAGAAACATCAGCTCCACTACAGTAGAAAGTTCCAAAGACAATCAGCTATAAAAACTACTGTGCTGTGTTAGGAAAGGACTCTCAAGAATAGATCATCAAATGTTGGTAAGATGGGTATCAACAAAAATGTAAACGCAAAGCAAATCAGCAAGACAGAAGGACAGAAATTGGATTCAGATTTTATCCTGCAGTCTGCAAATCAAGAAAGTTCTTTCTTTCATTTCTTTACCATGTCTTCTAGAAGCACATCATCCTCCAGAGTACCCAAAGGATAAATGCTGTTGACAAGATCACAGGAGGCAATTTGCTGATATCATAGAGGCTGGGAGAAGGCGTAAATGATGGCAAATAGAGACACCTCTGGCATACTGTAAGGTAGCCAGAGGCACATCTGTATTCCCAGGATATCACAGGCCTCGAGACTGAGCAAACTAAAGCATCCGAAGAAACTAATTCAACACCAACAAAAAAGGCAATATACACCAATATACAAAGAAGAACTCATTAATGTTTCACAGCATCAGCTGAACATATATCCACAAAAAATACATGATATGTTCATTTAAGAATATTTGCAATTCCCTCGGTATTTCAAATTCATCTTGTTCTTTAATATATGCATAACTTTGGCTAGCCAATATTAATTGTGGTTACAGCCAAACCACACACACTCCACAGCTAGCAGAATTTTTATAGGGAAGTTACCAACATGTAATTCAATTGCAGCATTTTGTTATTCTGCTGTCTTAACCAGGATACTACTTTACATCTTTCTAATATGATGCCATCAACACAGTCCATTCCACATTAGAAAAGTAGAGTTCAGCATGGAGAAGTCAGAACCAAACTGATTCCTTTGCTTTGCTAAGTAAACCATACTGAAGAACAACATAAATTAAAAAATTACATGTATATACACACATATATATCTTCGCATCATATGATACTGATGACCATCCTACCAGGGATCACAAATGGAGCTGAAACTGTCCAATCAATAGAACAGAAAGAGGTATGACGTATATAATATGGTAACAAGTAACAAAAGGTTGTTTCCTGATCCGTAGCTAAAAGACATTTAAAAAAAAAAAACCAACACACACACCCCTACTTTTACAGCTATTCAGCTATTTGCAAGACAGTAGATCGATAGTGAGACTCTGAAATACAGTGACCAACATGCAGCTTAGTGGGTAAATGCTCTTGAACCTTTAAAGGTTCTAAAGATTGAACTGAATCACTGTCTTACCAGCTCTCTCTAAACTCATGGAATTAGTCAGCCATATGCTTCATAAAAAACAAAGCCACACAAAACCCCCACACTACTACTGCGTCTTTTTTGGTGAGTGTATAAGGAAGTAATTTCAGTTGATTCTTCCTGTATGTCTTAAACATATTCTGTATGTATTCTCTTAAACATTTCTGTAGGATGGTATCAAGTTTGGGCCCCTCCTGAACAATGGAAATATTTATATATTGGAGCAAATCCAGGAGAAGCTTACCAAAATTATTAGGAGGCTAGAGCACATGACATACAAGGACAGGTTCAGAGAGCTGTGTTTGTTCAGTTTGAAAAAAAAGAAGAGGAGGTGATTTTTACTTTTGAGAGTGTGTTCAGATATTGGAACTGATTTCCCACAGAGGTGATGGAAACACTGCCCATGGAGATAATTAAAACTTAACTAGATCATGCTCTGGGCAACCTGATCTAACATTTAAGTCATATCACTTCTGAAGGCAGGCCCTGCTTTGAGCAAGATCCTTGAGCAGATGACCTCCAGAGGCACCCTTTCCAACCTACACTGTTCCACGGATTACCTCTTTACTTCAAAATTTTAGAACATTTACCCTTTAAAGGATTCATTCTTTTAAAAGTATGACTTTAGTAATGAATAACCATTACATTCCCTCAATTAATTAAATCTCAAAATATTACCTATGAAATCCCGAGGTTTCAAGCAGTAAAACAAAAAAACTTAGCTTTATGTTCCAAAGTAGATAGCACAGGTATAGTCTATGTCTTAGTTTACTAAAGCACTGAATATATACTCAGACAAAGCAGTTTTTATTCGGCATGTGACTAACGTTTAGATACAACCAAATAAAATGAGCATTTAATTCAGTTTCTCACCTTGGAAGGGAGGTACTGATCTGCAGCCTTGGCAAAGCTGGAATCACTTCGACAGTACAGCCATTGGTCTTCACTCCTGGCAGATTGTCCAGAAGGCAGTCACTGAAGACTCCAAAAACTGAAGTATGGTAACCTGATTTTTAGAAGAAGACACCACTATATTGTGAATTTTTCTGTTTCTTGAAAAGTTGAAAAGTACTAAGCTTACTAGCGAGATCTCACCAGTCTTTCTGCTACCCAAACCACCCACCACCTTCTCTACAGCAGAATCTTCTCAGCACACAAAAGTATGTAAAAGGTTTTCAAACGCCCTAAACAACATTTATAACTACACGACAGCATACAAACAACACATGTATGCCCTTGTATCTGTGACATATAAAATAAATTTTAAAAAGGCCATGATTTCTATCATGCATTATGGTAAGAATCCTTTACAAGATCAACATCACAAGTCATAGCGTAGACCAGCATTTTATATCACATCACCTAATCCACTGGTCCGCATAAAACTCGTTACCCTTCAACATATGTTAACAGTTCCCTAATTCCTCCAAAAAGCATTTATAGGAAAGAGTCTCAACTGTATCCAGAAGCAAAGGATAAAAAAAACCCCAAAGGAAATTAATTAGGAAAAAATAAGTACACATGCATACACACAGACACCTGCCATAAAAGACCATAGCTTATCCTCTGAAAGTTCAATTTAGTAGGGAAGCACCTCTACAACAATTCCTTACCAGGCAATATATATAAACTATATCTGAGGGAAAATTTGATACATTGACACACAAACGGTCACCAGGTACAAAAATCAACTCCTCTACTTGCAATAATTTTTTTTTGCATGTGGAACTAAAAGCAGACAACTACAGCATAAATGCTCTGAATGTTTTGATGCTATTCTGTATTTACTGAAATAGTTTCTGAGAGGGGGAAAAAAAAAATCAAATTAAGAATTATTTTATAAGCAGACAGAAAAGCACTTAAGAAAAACTCAGAACAGTTTCTTCCAGTTCAAAGCCATCTTCTTTTGGTGTTTAGCTTTATTAAAATGGTTCTTTTCCTGTAACTCTGTATTCCAGGAACATGTACCTAAAATTGTGTTGGTAAGATGATTCAGCCCTACTATGTGCTAAAGCTATCATCTTCACATATCCCTCCTTTTCCAGGAGACTGATCTGCTCATTTTCTACAAAAGCTCTTTACTTCTCTTTACTCACTACAGACACGTTATTTAGGCTTCTTAATGAAATGATATCTCAACTGCAACAGACTACACACATTGGCTAAATCCTTTCTACAGAAGAAATCTGCAAAAAATTTCTGTAATCTTACATGAACATGATTAATTAAGAAAAACTAACTGCAAGATTATCTTCTGCATTCTCATGAAAAAATTCAAGTAATCCTCCTCAGAAGCTTTCCAAATGAAAGCATTAATAAAGAGGAGTTTGAGTTCATTATCCTTTTGCTCTCATACACAAGATACTGTAAATATGTGTTCGTTACTGCTGTTGCAACCAAGTGCTTTATCAGGCTATGTTTTTAATGCAGTCTAGTAAAGAAAACATTTATGGGTTTGGGTTTTTCTTTTCCTTACCCAGAGGAATTCAGAGTGGCAAATACTTACGTGACATACAAACTTACATAATCCACAGAGATGTAAAACACATGGTTGTTTCACTAGGAAGAGAATGACTAAGGATACTGCTTACCATTGACAGTGATCTGACCAGTAGTTTGAGGAACACCGACAAGAGTTACTGGATAGAGACCAGATTCTGCAGGTAAAGAAAGAGCTGCAGGAAGAGACTCAAATTCTACTCCTGTTGTCAAGAGACCCTGAAAAAGTCAGAGAATCACAGATAAATCCACTTATGATATACACTAACATTTTTATGATATATACTTAAAATTCTAATGTCTTGCATTGTATCACCCAAACTTTTATGATTCATTCCAATTTGCTCGTAGCAGTTATTTTGGTTTTTAAGTTCCAGTGACTGAAGCATGCCTCTAGAAATATGGCAAGATCTGTATTCAATGTGTTTCAGAGTCTCAGGTGGGAACAATGTATGAAAAATAAAAATTTATACCCAAGCACAGTAAAAATGAGTGATATATCTGCATGTTGGTGTTTTGTACCTAATTTAATTGTACCTGTGACCTTACTTATATATTTGCTTATATTTTGGACAGTGGCAATCAAACATCAATAGTGGCTCTTCTTAGCTTTAATTAAAGTTCCTGGGTAGAAAATATTTATCCATGGGGAGGAAAAAAAAAAGTATTTACAGATAATAAAGCAAGACTAGCTTTACCATCCAACCTTAATGTTTCAATGAGTTGGAATAAGGCATTCATTTTGCTACACTGATCCTCTATCAAGCCTACATGCCCGCAGTTGCACTGTATGATTTACTCCTTTAGTGTCAGGGAAATCTTTTAGCATCCTCTATTTAAAACATGGGACAAAAGAAATTAAGCAGAAAGAAAAAAATTATGTAACAAACTTTTTAAACACAGCATTACTGTACTTAGCAGACTGGGGGTTATTTTAACCTTGGTTAATAAATTTGAAATGCTTGAACACAGAACATACTGTTACAAGTAAGAAATGTAATGTTGTAAAGCACGTAAGTCTAAGTTACCAGCTGCTTTTCTATACACATATTTTTTTTATTTTTTTTTAATTTTTTTTTTTTTAATGAAGACACCATCTAAATATCTCCATCAATTAATGCAGAAAGTACAGCTGGATTGATCCTTAACTCCATGAGAAAGCTTCACAGGAACTCAAAACTCTATGAAAAAGGTACATGCTATGAACTATAAAACCCTACAAAAAAAGTAAAGATAGATGAAAAAATTCATTTTTCGAGCCACCAAAAACCACTAAGAGACTGAGGACTGAACAAGGAGTTTAAGCAGCAGCAATGCTAGCTGCACAGCGCCACACCACCAGCACTGCTTCCCTCTGAAAACATCTCTATCTGCCTAGTTTTTAATTCAATTGGGTTTTGAATGGTGCACCTCTAATGTTCGTGTCAGCTGTAAAAGGCAGACTAGCCATCTGATGTTTCTAATTCCAATTAGAAATTAGGAAAATTGATACTTGTATAACAAGTACTTAAAAAAACACAAATGGCACCACCAGAATTACTCAGCCAGTGACCGCAACCTGACCTGTCATATATATTGTCTTTAATGGCCTGATTTGCATTTGGAGTAATCACCAGCAAAAGTCTTCTTCAAGCAATTCCTAGATATTACCCAAAATCAACCTACCAGCAGTCAAAACCCAACCAAATTAAAAGCTGTTACCAGAATTTATTCCTTCCCAGGAAAGCAGTGTGCCTTCTGGAAAATTAAGAACTATCTTTATGTACATTCTACATAACTAAATACATGCTTTGTGACTAAGATTTTTAACAGCAAAGTTCTAAACACACCAGAAAGCAAACTGAACACCTTTGTGAGGTTCTCTTGATTCCTCTCCTACCAAAGATCTGATGTCATCAAGACTATAATACACCCAAAAGCTGTAAAATCCTTCATTCTAGAAATTTCTTCTTTGTAGACTCAGTACTGTTGATACAACACCCAATTCCTTATCATTGAACAAAATCAGATTTCATCAATTTAATTATAAAAAAATGCTGGGTCAAACCCTCATTTCTACTGAATTGTAGTTTTCTCCCAGTTTCACGTAAGAGACTTCAGCTGTCAGAAACAATCCACAAAAACGTAAGTAAAAACCTACTTCTGTCTTCCTATATATTCACCATGCAGCCTATCAGAGCACTAACCCTTTTTGATTCCCACTTCACAAATGCAAGCTCGATCACTACCTTTCAAAAAGGTATGTTTATGTAGCTGGGAGTTTAAACAGGCCGTATTTGCACTCTTGGTGAAATACTCCTCACAATATTTCAGGATAAGGCTATCAAAGTAATTACTTCAATAACTAGCCAATAAAAACTGATTTTAGATATGATGAAACATAGTTCATTGCATATGACTGACCATGAATCCTTTCAGTGGGATTCATTCCACAGGAATGGGGTGAGCATTCACACTTTAGTACTGACTTAACCATTCTGCTTTCGCTGAAGCAAATCTTAGAACATGAACAAAAGGTGATGCCACACACACTCCAAAACTCACTTTTAAAACAGGTATAGACAGGTATGTAAGATTATTTCAGTCCCAAAAGCACTGAAGTATCACTTGGCCAAATGTTCAAATATATCTGAATTATTCAGTATTTAACTAAATTCAAGGACTTAAAAGTCCTAAAAAATCAATGATAAAAAAGCCCCTCCAACATCTTGTTTAGTACCACCTATAGCAAATGTAAACAAACAGAACTGACAGGGACTCCTAAGTATTATCCGACCCATCTCCCTACTCTGAAGCAGAACCAACTCCACGTGAACCATTCCCAGCATGTTTATCTAGGAAGTTTTGGAATTTCCCTCAGTGGTATTCTCTAAGGGATTAGGTAACTCAATTGTGGTGGTGTGCTCCCGCCCCCATGCTGACCTTTGTTCCTGTGACAACGCTCCAAGTGATAACCCCCTGTGGCGGTCAAAATGGCTGCATCTGGTCATGCTGGCTGTGTCTGGCTCGAAGTGGATAATGACACGATAGGCAAAGTTTAATTTGAGCAATATACCCCCTAACACTGCTGGCCAAGGTCCAACTTAAGCCCAGTTTGAAAGAAACTAACTTCTGTAGTCAGTATGCAAATATGACTATCAATCAATCATCTCACTCCATCAATAGTGGACAGCTCAGGGCCTGGTGAGCTCTCCTGCACGGCAGCAGGCTGCACACCAGGATCTCCCCTTGAGCAGGGGCACCTCTCAAAGTTACTCCTCGAGAGTAAGAGATTCCTTGCTGCAACAGGTCGTTGGTAAGTGATTAACAGCATGCTAAACTTTGAAATCTTAGCTAAGCGGTATAAAGGATAGATTGTGCACATACAATCCTTTAGACATAAACCATTGACCAAGTCTGAGACTAAGTCTGGATCCAGCTACAGCTAAACTCTCCCCTGAGAAGGAGTTGAGAAGGCAAGCGGGTCCTTTCTGAACTCATGACTCAACGGGAGGGTCTCCCTGACAGTTTTGTCTGACCCTGTCCTCTGTGCAGTAATTACTCAAGTGCACCTTGCCACCAGATCTTATTAAACCACTGTCACTTTCCTATCAAACTTTGTTAAATCGCTATTTCGTAACAATAAACATATTGGTACTTCCCTCTTTTGAGTGAGGTGTGTCCACTCCATCCGAGACATTAACGCAGCGGTTTTAAACTGGAAAGCCTTTCCAGTTCAAGCTTTCTCATAATACTACACTGAACTTGTCTTGTAGCAATTCCATACACATCATTTTTTCCATTCCTAGCTAAGTCCCCAAACCAGCCAGTATACCAAGTGCCTATAAATATATGCAAAATGCTAAGAAATTACAATGCCATTGCAAAACTACAGTCAGGTCACTTCTCTGAAATATGGGAAGTTCTTTGTTAAAACATGGTCCCCAATTAAGCCCAGTTTTCCTTAGGGCAAGGGGTAGAGGGAAGCAATGAGTAAATACAGCCTTCTCTCATGTTTCTTACTTCATCCACTTCATATTTTTTTACTCAAGCTGCGTGTCAGGACATACATTTATACATCCCTTTCACTTCCTGCAGTATAACCAATTTCGTTACTTCATATGAATCAGTATCCCAGCCCAGCAATTAGGCATCCTCCATGATCAAGTTGGGATTGGAGGGGATGTGTGGGAAGACACTGCCCCTGAAAGCCTTTCAGGGTTCTGTAAAGGAAAAAAATAACCTCAAGGCAGACCATAAAGCAGCACAGTCTCAAGAATCACATCTGAAGTGGCCATACATGCACAATATACAAGCTGCCATACTACCCCAAAGCTGCCAGCCAAAACCTCACTGCCCCAGCCGCAGTTTTGATCTATGACACCTATGAGCTCCCTCATTGCAGGGAATTAGCTCCCTCATTGCAGGGAATTGAGGCTTGGAATGGATCAGGGCCAAGTAATCCTGGAGAAACTAAAAGATCACAATAGGGAAACGAACTCAGAAAAATTAAATACATCAATGGTAATATGGTAATATTTTTAAAGGCTAATGGTCAAGGTTCAGGAAAAACAATGATTACAACCCAGCTGTCAGAGAAGAGCACCTTCCTCACCAAAGGTTTTAAATTGAGTATGTTCAGAGCAGAAAAAATCCAGAGAAAAATCAAGATAAATACAGGCAGTAACAGACAAATAGGTACATGAATGTATCTGGAGTACAATCACCCCAAATATGCACATCCTTATGGACAAGATGGAAGAGTTACTATTATGAGAAATTGCAAGTATTAAAATGATTTAATAACCGCGGGGGGGGGGGGGGGGGGGGGGGGGAGTTGGTATATACCGTGTACATTCTTCCCTAACCCCTGAAATTATATTAATATGACACCCTTGGATCATGCCGATCACAAAAATAGCATTGTTGGTCACAAGTAACTGCTAAAGCAAAGTCCTGAGCACAACGTATTTTTCTTGTAATGCATTAAGAATGCATTCTCAGCCTACTCTCTAACAACAAAACCCATGAAAACAAAAAGATTTTTCTAGAGAACAAATACAATGCAAATGCCAAAACACCTGCACATACCATGACTGGACTAGAAATTGAAGAGCCTCAATTGTGTTACCACACAAAGGAGAATACAGCATTTGTTTCTCTCATTATGAGAGTTTTACTTTTCAGTAAAACTTCAAGTTTTTAGAAGTAAAGATATAAAGAAAGCATAAAAAGTCATCAAAATCGAAAAAAAACCAATATAAACCTCAACTAGGCTTTGGAGTTCCAGCTATGAACTGAAATCGAGATACTTACCCTTAAAACATAACCCACACAAGTTTTAAAAGACAATGACATATCTAGAATGTCTGAAAGACGTTTTCAATATCAGCTTTGTTGAATAGCAGAATTCAGCAATATTTGCCCAACATTGCCCTCTGGTGCCTAACAAGTTTTTAGTTTAATAGTGAAAATCAAGGCTGAAGTACTGTCCTATCCTTTACCCAAACAAAACAAAATAAACAAATAAAAAAAATTATTTATGTTATATTATGTTAGATTTCTTCTCTCTAGAGCCTTATACATTATTTCAAGTAACAATATTTAGTAATCTTTAGTAGTCGCTGCTCTTTCTGGCCTCACAGGAAAAGTTTACCAGTACACAACTTTTCCTCCAGGGAATGTATGAATCACACGAAAAAAAACCCACAATTTTACATTTCCTTGTATTCTTATAAAACAATTTAAATTGTCTTAGAGTGAATACATGCATGCTATTATCACACATCACTTCAAACCTCGATTTAGTTTTAGAGAAACAACTCATATGTAAATGGTAGCATTCAGGGATGCTGTTAAAACCACGTATGTAACTGCTTTTTTTAGGCTTTACTTACAAATCCTGAAAGGCAATCATTCTTTTTCTAAAGTAACGCTGCCCTCAAAGTTAGTTTTCCTGCTACACATACTTTGTATATTGTTACCTAATACTTCACACAAAAATCACCAATATTTATTTAAAAGAAAATTTTCCCCCTACTATTTCTAACAAGGTTCTTTTAGGCAGACCTAGAAAACACCAAACACAACCGTTTTTATACTCCTCCACCTTCACCTTTTTTGTATACAGTCTTGCCAAATATAGCTTCAAATAAATGTAGTGTATCAGTAAGTAAATATTCTCTCAAGATGGCAGAAACAGTACGAAGATGTGAACGCACTAAAGAGCAGCTCATGGAAACAATTTAAATGATAATAAGCGAAGTTACGGGACTTTTTTATACATAAAAAAATATCAAAATTTTAGATGGTATTTTTACACATCAAAATAGAGCTCTGGGCTAATGGTATAGTTTTGCAGTTTATGAAAAAAAAAAACAACCAGCCATTCTTATAGCATCATTAATCAAAATACTACACTTAAATCATCTGCAAATAACTACACACTCCTACAGAGAACTACAGAACCAAGGCTTTCTTCTTGAATAATGATTTAATACTATAAATTACATTATCCACGTGTTTTGGGGTTGTAATTTTTAGTTTAGCAGTATTAATTTATTAAATGCAGTTTACACTGCTCTGCATATATTGTAGCCTTCTTAGAGCCACAGCTATATTTTCTACAATAAGTGTAGAAAAAAACCACTTTCACTCAAATAACATTGCCTAAAAACTTCTCAGGGTTTTTGGGGGTTGGTTTTTGGTTGTGGTTTTGTTAGGGCTTCTTTTTTTTTTTGGGGGGGGGGGGGGGTGTGCTTTTAATAAGGTAAACTTATTTTTCAAGTTTGAGAAACAGGAAAAAGTAGTTGAAATCTTAGAGGGCAACACAGTTTGCAGTGCATCTTCACATGCATTTTATTTTAATGGTAGAACTCATTAGACTGTACCATGATTTACTGCTTTAAACATTTGCCCCAATATACAAAATAAATCCATCAAAGATTTCCCAGGATTTTTTTGAAGGCCAGAAATCTGAAGGTCATTTTTACCTGGACAGAAAAAAAGGCTTAGTAAAACTGCAAAAGATGTAGAGGCTATCATTCACATACCTGAACAAGTCTATACAGAAATCAATATTCATGGGAGAAAAAGTGTGTACACTTACTTACAGCTGAACATCACATCTCCTGTTAACCTGGGCTCCACCACCAGGGTAACAAAACTATTCAGTCTAATGCATTGCAGTCAAAGCTAGTTAGGCTCATTTTTGTGTGTCTCTCACTCTGTTGATTTAAGGTACCTGCTAGATTTTATTAAACCATTTCCTCTGATCACCGCTATGATCTCCCCTAGTTTGCTTTATTGACTGAAACACACAGTTGTTGGACCTAACCACTTCCATATTCCATGAATAAACACTTGCATTTGTCATTTTACAAATGCTATTCCACCTTTCAATAGATCAGCCTTCTAATTATATGGACAAAACAAAAGCATACAATAGAACAAGACAAGAAAAGTAACACAGAAATGGGACACAAATGAAGATCAGATATCTACATAGCATCCCAAATCATGAATATGCATGACAAGGAATAAACAGCAAGAACAAAGACAGGCAAAGAATTTTGACAATAATAAAGTAAAACAACAACAAAAAAAATCAACTTTTCAGACAGTACAGGGGCTTACCATCTGAGCAACACTGACCGAAGCCTTGCATTCACAATCTCGCGTCAAGTCTAAAAATTCAGTTTCTTTTACTTAAGCACACCTTAATTAAACTACATGTACTTAGCATCAATACTTCCAACAATGAAAAAAGCTAGAGAAGCCTTTCAATGAAAGGGAATTGTTCTGCTCAACAGCTTGTGCTCAATACCAAGTTGTTTACCATCACAACTTTCAGCCATACCAAACAAGAAGACACATTAGAAAGTTTGGATCAATACTTCCAGCATTCATTTAACATGAAACAAGTAAGCTAGCAGACAACAAATCATAAATTGTAAGACGAGGGAAAGGGGGAAAATTAGAAAAAAAGGAATAAGACTACAGATTTCAGGACAGTTAACGTGTTGCTGGATGGTGAACCATTAAAAGGATAAAGAACAAAGGAATTCAAGCAATGGAGAACTGAAAGAACAGCCAGTCACTGGAAACAGGCTTGATCAAGTAGTCATACAGCAAAGGTAAGGTGCTGAGTCATACAGATGGAAAACAGTTGTGGGATAAACAAGCTGAAAATACCACTAAATGACAGAAAAAGATATGCCTGCTATGAAAACTATTCTATGAGACTAAATAATATGAAAGAATGTGATACATGATGAAGAATCAAACAAGGGGGCATGGGGACTGCAGGCATGAGTACATGTTAATAACAAACCAAAACATTTTAAAATATTAAACACCGCTTTGAATTATTAAAATAAAAACAAAAGAGCTTCTTCTGGTGATAAAGTAATAACTATTCGCATATTCTAGAAAGCTCACAGATGTGACTGGAAAATTAGAACAATGTTGGCTGGAAATGCCAGAAGCCCTCTTGCCCAGCCCACTGCTCAAAACAGCACCCATTGAGGGTAGTTTAGGGGTTTCACTGTCCTATACACTCAAGTTTTGAAGATTTCTAAAGATGAAGAAACCACATTCCCTCTGGGCAGCCAGTTCCAGTGCATTAATTATCCTCATGATTGCAAAAAGGGAATGGTTTTTTTTATTATTATTTGGAAAGTCTTCCAGTGCTGCAATGTGTTCATTGACTCTCACCCTTATGCTGGGCACCTCTGGGAAGAGTCTGGCTCCATTTTCACTGCACCTTCCCATCTGGGGATTGAGGAAAGCAATAGGAATACCCCAGTATTCTTCTCTTCTACAAACTGAACAGATGCGGATCTTTGACCATGCCCTCATCTGCCATACGCTCCAGCCTGCCAATCATCTGGTAATGCTGCTGGACTAATACCAGTATGTCAGTATTTCTGTTACACAGGGAGCTCAAAACTGGCCCTAGTTCTAAAGACATTGTCTCCCAAATGCCAAATCAAAGGGGAAAATTACTTTCCTTAACTTGGTGGCTACAGTCTTGATACCACAGACAAATCAAGCAAAATCAACTAATTCCTACCAATGAGATGACATTAGCACACAGCAGAATTCCTCAAAGCACTCTTTATGGAACACTGACTAAAGAATTACGTTAATCACTTCAATATTTGTATCTAGTTTGCATGCCTGCTTCCTCTTATGCTTACCAATGAAACTGAAATTTAGTATTAATTCAAAGATAGAACTTTATCACACTAACAGTAAAAAGGAATTCATGTTCCTACAATTAATTTGCTGAGGGAATCGATGGAGTGTACATCTATGCAAATAACTGTATTCTCAGTTCTTAAGTGCATGTAAGCACTCATAAGAAATTTCCCCATTAAGAAATTATCCAAACCCAGGTTTTTTAATATACAATTACATCACTGCTTACACAATACAAATTAGACCACAAATCAAAATGTTCTTGTATAAATTAATTCCTATATAAAGTCCTTTCTAACGCACAGCTTTACAATTACTTTTTCTATTCACTTCTAATAATTTGGAATACCGTGAGAGTTAAAGAGAAAATGCTGCTGAAGAAACCAGGTTATTTATTAGCTTCCAAGAACGAATTTTATAATGCTGTAAGCACAATCTTTGGGCATATTCATTTCCCATGGAAAAACACTGTATTACCGTGGCATATCATCAGTAATTTAGGTCAGATTGTTTGACTAGCCACTGCAGTAGAGCTATCAATATAAAAACAAACAAAAACCTGAGCATATAAATATGCACTGATTCACTTAGCCTAAGAGAACAATGGGCTTTAAGAGACGGGATTAATTTTTTAAAGCAATATTGAAGGTAAAATGTTTAACATAAATGACAACACTGGGTTAGGACTGAGTGGAGATTAAGTTGGTTTAACCCTTCAATGGGTCACAACAACAAAAAAACCCCTGTTAGTTGGCATAAAAAGAGGAAAAAAAAACAATTTACTTTCTTTCAGGATACACTGCAAGCAGTTGACTGAAGTAGTAGAGGGTTTGGGCTTGATGCTTCTAACCTAACATTCTTCTCTGGTATTCTCGTCTTTTTTTCCTCCCTCCTGATCATTTTACCATACATTGGTTTCAAATAACATATATCATTGGGAACAGCAGATGTGTGAGCGGAAGCTGCTATTAAAAAAACCAAAGCTTCTCAGAACGATCTTAATTCCTCAGATTTTTAAAAATGTTGTCAAACTGGGAATTTGAAAAGCTGGGATGAATGCAGGTTTTTTTAAATTACAGTAGCAATTATCTGGGGTTTGGGGATATAATTACTACTTGAAAACCAGTATATGTAAATTACGTAGCATGAGTTCTAGTCAATGCAGGAAGGTACATGTCTAACAGTAAAGCATTTAAACACTGAGTGGCAGAGATTTTCATTCCAATACCTCATCACCAACAAATGAGAAAACTGACAGTACTGCACTATTAAACTGAGGTTATATTGGGTTAAACCATTTTTTTTAACTTTTTGATTTATAGAAAACCTTATTTCAAAGTCCAAATGAGATTTTTTTCAGAAAAATAATAGAAGGGGAAGATTTATAAAGATACATACCATGTTTTCTACGCGGAGCTCAAAAGGCATAGGGTTGTACACCATTAACTGAACTTCACATACATCTCCCTGGACCCACTGGAAGTCTACATGAAATAATTATAGAATTAATGCAGAAATTACCTAATCATAGCATTATATAAAAGTAGCATCAGCTCAGCTGTCAGATTGCTATATTATCTTTATGGTCTTGCAGCCCAAGTCCTATTCAAGTGCACTGTGGGACACAAGCTATAAATCCCAGGCAAAGCAATGGGTTAAAGGACCAGAAGCATTCATTACTACTGGCAAAATTAACTCAGGCATCAATTCAAAACAGTACTTAAAGACATCCTTAATGTTTAACACTTAAAGGCTTACATACTTGGAGTCAGGTACAGAGTACACCTCACTTTGGATATGTAAGTCTCAGATAAGAAGCAACCAGACAAGGCATGAGCATAACAGAAAGAAGGAAGTTAAAAATAACAGAAACAAGTCTTCATATAGACACAGCTGATGATAGGGAGTAAATAAAAAAATCATTCTAAATTAAGAGGGAAACAACTGCTCACCGGCAAGATGCCACCTCAGTTTCCTCCTACTAGTTTTCTTTGGGAAACAGTAAGTAGTTTGGGAGATGCTGTGGGAAGGGGAGATGACACTAGGTCTTATAGGTACAGATTTTTTTTTGAGGTTCACAGAATGGAGACTTAAGCAATAACACAAATTATTAGGTAACTTGTGAAAACACTCAGGGAAGACCATGAACAAAAACAGGTCAGGTAGTATGATGTCCTTCCAGTTTATATCTCGCTACAAGAAACAGAGGTTCAACTTTAAAGACATTTCACCCTGTCAAATTTAAAATTTTGGCGTTTGGGTTTTATTGTTTGGGGGTTTTAAATTTTAGAAAATTAGAAGTTTATGGAAGTGAGGTCAGCAGCAGCGACACACGTTCTGAGGTACTGTTCAATGCAGAAATATTTACATCAGCACTTCACAGACTTTTCAGCCCACAAGATTCAGTCTACCTTCTAAATGTCTCAGTTAACCACATGCACCCGACGTTCAGACTTAAAACTGAACATGTCAAGATTCTCCACACAAGCTGAGGACCTCCGGTCCAAATAAACAACAGGTCATTTAACTGTATTTCTCAAATAAAACAGAAGATAATCCATAACATACACGGATTAACTTTTACTAGTAAAGTCAATAATTTTAACATACATTACTAACACCTTTTGACTAGGCTATTAGAAAGCGTCTCGTAAAAAAACCAGTATTATTAAGACTCTAATTCACAGTTGAAGCCATCTGTACTCTAATTGTACTTTCACAATCATTTACTATCTGATTACATTTTGCAAGCAATATTAGAGAGCTCAAGGGAGATGTACTTAATGCAAATGTTTTAACTCTAATTAATGCTAGTCGAAATTAAAAACATACATTCAGAGACAGTAACAGGTTATATTACTATGAAACCTGAAAAGCAAAACTGTTGATTAAAATAAAACATTCAAAAGCGCAACTGCATGAAATGCTGTGTAAATTTCTTTTTATTTAATTGCTTATCAGTCCGTGGAGTCTTATACATTCTGCAGTCCCCAACACAATGAATTACTCCTCTGAAGAAGTATTGTACAGAGCTTCAAAGGTATCTAAGCACTGAAGCCCCGTTACGGTTAACTGTACCAACACAGGCACTCATAGTAGCCAAAGTAGGTGCTTCAATCCTTCTAAATAGATTTGCGTATTGTAAGAACTACCACAAGATTGGAATGTCTTTTGTGAAAATACTTTCAATGTAACCAGTA
This sequence comes from Falco peregrinus, assembly GCF_023634155.1. Taxonomy (NCBI): domain Eukaryota; kingdom Metazoa; phylum Chordata; class Aves; order Falconiformes; family Falconidae; genus Falco; species Falco peregrinus. The sequence goes on from NC_073723.1 coordinate 5,734,351, forward strand.
AAAAGTGGTTTTGAAAATGTCGGTGACCAGAAAAAACATTTCGGAAACCGGATTTCATCTAAGTGCTAAATCTAAACAAACGCAAACCATTGATTTGTCTGATGCTTTAATAGGTCTTCCCTTCCAAAAAGAAAGGATTCTAGGCTCATTTGTTAATTTTTACAGATATGTTCCCTTCCTCAGCCTAGAATACTCCCTGAACTACCCCTTACAATAGCACTGCAACCAGGAGAAGCCAATACCAGCAGCACAAGCAGCTGCTGCCATGTGCTGAGAGGAGTGTCAGGCTTGTGAGACCCCCACCAGGGGCCTGAGGGGGTTTCTGGGCACCCAACCTTGGGCCATGTGTGGGAAAGGCAGAGGCTCTCTTTCCACAAGGAACCACATGGAGAAGGCACATGGTAAGGGGTACAAGTTATACCAGGAGAGGTTTCACCACAAATATAAGAAGGAAATTTTTTACAATGAGAACAACCATTTGCAGGAACAACCTCCCCAGGGACATGTTGGAGTCCACATCATTGGAGCTTTTCAAGATGCGATTGGACAGGGTGTTAGATAATCTCATCTAGGCTCCCCTTCCTGTGAAATGTTGGACCAGAGGATCTTTCAAGGTCCCTTCCAACCTGTTCTGTTCTAGGATTCTATGATTTATTTGCAGGGGGTCGAGGAAAAAAAGTAGTTAAAAAACTCCTACATATAGTCTCCTTATTCCACAGGAAAACATTACTAGTCCCTGCCATCACCAAACCTCCGGTTTCCTTTCCAAAAGGTCTAGCTGCCCCATGTAAAAGATGCCAGGGCAATGCTACAGAGTTACTTCCTTGGGGTAAAAGCTTTTGAAAGGAAACATAAAATTAGTTTATATGGTCCTAGGTAAACTGCTATTTTTATATCATCTAATATAGGTATGACATTAGCTGCCAGATTTACTAATGAAACTATATTATACATTCGTGCTATCAGCATTTTAAAACAAAAAAACACTGTCAAAAATCAGTATGTTTATTTTCTTATGACTAGCCTTCTGTTAAAGCAATTTTACCAGAATATAATTACCCCATTTATTGTTTCCAATCAACCTGAAAGCTGAAAATGTTTCCTCAAGACTTTCTAAAAGTGTTTTGTTTCCCTTTGTTTTGTCAGCAGTACTTGATTTTCTTTGCTCTAACAATAATTTAACCTAAATACAGCTTACATATTTCCATGTAAGAAAAACATAGTTCATTTGTTATTGTCATTGGTTTTAATTAAAGTTAAATACCTGTCATTAAAATGTTCTCATTAGTTTCAAAGTTTATTAAATTTCCCAGCTTCTTTCAAGGGAAGTATCTGCTTTTATTTTTTATATTCTTTTGTTTGCAAAACCTTGCATGAAACATTAGAGGCTTTTAAAAGTGAATGCACTGTGCATATACTTCAAAAGACAAACGTTTTACAGGATCAGAAGCCGTTCAGGCATCTCCTTAGGATAAATAAAAACCCAAAAGGAGAAACTTTCCTGTATAATATAAAACTCCTATGGTACACACAGCACCAACAAATGTGTTTCAACAAATGCAGGTTCCTTTAGTATCCATCAAGGAACGGGAATACTGCATAATACAACTGTTTGACAAGATCAGCAGTAAGGCTATAATTAAATGAAAAAAACCCATAAAATCATAGAATCATTTAAGTTGGAGAAGACCTTTAAATCAAGTCCAATCATTAACCTAGTACTGCCAAGTCCAACATGACTAGGTATACCCAAGAGATTAAATGTCGAAAACCTAATTGTGATCAATTTTTAAGCAAATTAAGAGAAATAATATAAGCTATTTTCCAAATAGTTCCTTAATGAGAAAGCACTTTAAGATCTTCCCACGTCTATATTTTTAATATTTTTTACCCTTTACTTAATTTTTATTTATTTTTTTTTAATTTATCCTTTACTTTTTGAAATCGAAGTAGTACTGCACCAAAGTAGCACTAATCCATGTCCATCCAAACTGCCAAATAATAATTCATACCTCTGCATATCTCCTAATTCTTCACGTTTCAACTATTTATTGAAAATACACATCATCATAAAACAAATTAGAAAACGTGCATGTTCTTCTCAAGGTGAGGGATATTCATCTTAATCATAATCGGGGCCCACAGCATAGGCACATTAAGTCCAACATCTAACCTAGAAGATAGTGTTGAAGGCAGCTGTGGCCCCACATGTTAGAACAAAGAAACCATACTGAGAGAGTCTCCGAGTATGGCTCTGCAGGCCAGGCACAATCCTGATGGGACGAGCCAAGTGTCTGCTACACCACTGGAGAAAATTCATTTTAAAAGTAGATGAAAGAGGACTGCCAGGGTGAAAAAGGAGAGGCACAAAAAAGGAGAAGTCTCAGAGACCAATGCAATACACTGCAATACAAATATGCTATCAGTAACAAGAAACAGAGAATACAGGAAATGGAAAGCTTTCCCCGCCTCTCTCATAGACATTCATGCTTGACAGAGGCAGGGAGCAGGGGACAGAAAGTTCAGGTGTTGAGGAACACACATGCCTGTCCTACTCCAAAGTTTCTGCCCTAGCTTGTTCCTGAACTACTTATTTGAAGAATTAGTTGTAGCCACTACTGACAATGACCTGCTAAATGTTTAGTATTTTGTAATTCAAAGCACAATACAGAAAATCTAACAAACCTTGATGACATTTCAAAGTATTGTTTCTCTACTATTCCTTTTATTTTTGGTGATTACACAGTACTAAAATCAGTGACTTAAGGAGCCAAGTTAAGATAAACAACATTCTGCAAATTTCTTTACGGAATTTTTTTTACAGTTCTACCCCATAGGCACACAAGACTTTTGTGCTGACACTAATGCTTATGTTAAAAATTATCATGCATGTGGTATGCACAAAAGCAACAAAACGGACTACCAATATTTGCAACTTAATCCAGGATTTTAAACAAGCCTTGTAATCTATTTCCAGTGGCACAATTACTGCACTGAACAGCTTTTTAATAGATGAAATAATCCTCTAGCAGAAAAATACCAGTATTCCAAACATTGTTTACAGGGCTTTTTTGATTTTTGCTGAACTGTCTTTAAGAAAAACAGATTAATCAGACAGTAAGCTATTCTAACTTTGAGTCCAGTCACAATAGGATATCAGCTAGATGCATTTTTGTTCTCCTGAAAGAGATAAACTGAAAACCCATTTTAAAATCCCAATGCTTTACCATTAGGATTCTGTGGGGGATAAACTAAGGCAGTCCCATTTCCTATGGATTTGCATCTTTTGTCCAAGAAACTGCAGTTCATTCATCTTAGTTTCTCTGTGTTCAGGATGATACACTTATCAGAAAAGGGGAAACCCCGTGCATCTAGCTCAGGACACCACACATCATAACTGGCTGAGTTGGCTGCTGCTAAACAGAGAACAGAATGTGTCAGAAAGTTTGCCCTGATTTTGCTTTTGTTTGAGAAGAAGATAAAACTAGTTTATCTCCTCTGAAAATTAATTTTATTGTCTATGACAATATTCTATGCCTATGACAAAATGTCTATGACTTTATTCCTCTTTTGAATGTGAAATTGTCCCATGGAGAACAAAGCTTTTCTCCTTCAGGACTTTAGGCTAAAAACCTGATTAATTCATATTACAGAAAGTAATGTTCAGATTTGCTTCACCTGACCAAGAAAGATTTTCTAATTTCATAAAACAATGGAAATTACTGAAAAATATTCTCACCTATTTTCTTATTTCGTTCTTCCCCACGGCTGTGCGCAATAATTGGAGAATATATGAAGGGGCTTTTTGTTGACACATTCTGACCAAGTAGACTTTTCATTTTGTGAGGTCGGAGACTGGTTGGGAGGTTCAAGAGCTTCACAGATCTGTTGAGTAAAAATAATTTTAGATTTTATTCATTCTGGTTTAATTTATAATAGATGGTTGTGTTAAAAATTAACTGGTAACTACTAAATTACACTCTGAGCAGGTATGATTAAAACACCTGAAATGGGAAGCATGAAGTAAATACCTACAGTACAAATGTAATACCAACCCAAGGAAACCGAAGACAAAGTTTCAGAGAGCTCTCAGAAAACAAATACCAAAGGAAAAACATCTGTAGAAACCAACAATACCAAAACTAGGCAGGTTGGTGATTTGCAATCCAGCCATTAATTTACAAATTAAGTGTAGAGTGAACAACAGATGCACAAGTCCAGTGCAGAAAACAACCAAATATTTCATTTAAACCCAAAATAAAAGCCAGATAAAATTTCATTGGACAATGATAACGTAAATAAAGAACTTCTCCAAGGTGAATAAAACAGATTTTCAAACAGTTTAAATGCACAGAGTTGCTTCTGGAAGGCCCAAAACATCTTAGAAATTTGAGTGGGTCTGTTAAGCAGCCAAAAATAAATTAAAAACAGACGGAAAATGAGTAATTTATTAGACTATATCCCAGTTAAACCTAAACCCCTCCAATGCCATGCAGTGAAAACACTGGCCTTCCAATGCTTATGGTAAATTAAAGACCAAGTAGCGGGCATAAGAACAAGCAATAAATTAGTGGGTATTCAGTAAAAGCAGCAGCATTATAAAAGCCCGTAAGGCTCCTTAGTTACTTAGAAGTCAGGAAGCAGAGAGGAAAGGAAACACAAAAGGTGAATAAAAGCATCATTCAGAATCACAGCTATTTTGCTACAGTTTATTAAGTTTGAAGTATTTGTGCTTTTAATTAAGAACATCATCAAGAGTCAAGAATCTCCCCTTTACAACCACTGATGGATTAATCCTCCAACTTCTTTAAAACTTGAAAATCAGGTAAAAAAAAAAATCCTACAAAATAAAACTACCATTTTTGCTAACTGCTAGAGGCATCCCACCATACTGAGGTAGACAAGCAAGAATAAAATAAAATGCTTACGTAACTTTCCAGCAGCAAACTTGCAAAAGGTACTCAAAGATATAGTAGGCATATACCAAGACATAAACAGCAGAGTCTAGCTAAGACCCTAGGAGACTTCTAAAAGCAATCAAGAAGCCAAGTGCAAGAATGCTAGAAAATCCCAACTTCTTCAAAGATAAAATCCGTTCTTCTCTTTCCTTCATCTACCTACCACAGTAAAACTTACCTCACTGGAATTATTTGATAATGCCATAATAAACCAAAGAGGTTTTATATGTTACAGTACATGATTAAGTTCCGATGTTTTAGGAAGTTCTTCAAATACTATGACAGGTGCTGTCCTGGTTTCAGCTGGGACAGAGTTAATTTTCTTCTTAGTAGCTGGTACAGTGCTGTGTTTTGGCTCTGATGTGAGAACAGTGTTGATAACCTCACTGATTGTTTTAGTTGTTGCTGGGTGATGTTTATACCAAATCAAGGACTTTTCAGTTCCTTGGGCACTGCCAGCCGGAGGGCTGGAGGGACACGGGACATTGGAAGGGGACACAGCAGGACAGGTGACCCGAACTAACCAAAGAGATATTCCATACCATATGGCATCATGCTGAGTATATAAACTGGGGGAAGAAGAAGGAAGGGGGGGACATTTGGCATTATGGCGTTTGTCTTCCCGAGTACCCGTTACACGTGCTGGAGCCCTGCTGTCCTGGGGATGGCTGAGCTCCTGCCTGCCCATGGGGAGTGGGGAATGAATTCCTTGCATTGCTTTGCTTGTGTGCGCAGCTTTTGCTTTACCAATTAAATTGTTCTTATCTCAACCCTTGAGTTGTACACTCCTTTCCGATCCTCCTTCCCATCCCTCTGGGTGGGGGGAGTGAGCAAGAGGCTGTGTGGGGCTTGGTTGCCAGCCGGGGTTAAACCACAACACGTGCACTAATAAAGAAACCTGCCACCTTCAAGTGTAAAGATCATAAACAGAACTTAAAATCAAGTGTCTTCATTTTGTAAAGCAGTTAAGTATTTTGAAAACAATTCTCCATCATTCACAGGGTATCACTGAAGTAATTCTTTTCCCAAAGCTACAGAATTATACTTAAATTTCAAAACAATAAACTCTTACTGAGAACATGAAAATCAAGTTCTCAGCACAGTACAGAAACGTTATATCATCATTGCACCAAAGTACATACATACATACAAGAAAACCAAGATAATGTGCTACTAAAAACAACGAAGCTCTAAGGGTAACACTACACAGACATGTTACCTCTGTGATATAACACACCTATAAATTACTAAATAACACTACAAGTATTTTGGAACAAGAAATAAGGCACATCCATATATTAACTGTTGGTGATACTTAGCATCATCATTCCAATCAGTTGCAGAATAACAAAACAAGAAGCATGAGGAATAAACTATGGCAGATTCCTGAATATTTTAAAACCTCTTCTGATCAATTTTTGTTACAAATTAGAATGCCACTTAAAGCAAAATATGTGTACAATATTTATTTGAGGAAAAAAAACATTAAATTTGATAAACTCCTAAAAAAAGGAATTTTATTTTCTATAGAGAGAGAAGAGAGAAGTACTTTGGCTCATACATCATTACTATATCAGTACTGGTGGATAGGCTGTTTTATCTTAGTGCATGACAGCAGAAGGAATGTTCTTCAACTACATATTAGACAGCTATACCCTCGCAGATCATACACAGAACACAGCAAATTTTTAAATTCCTTTGTGCAAAAAGCTTCAATAATGTAAATTTTCTAGCTCATGACCAGGACCAACTGAATTCAAATGAGTGACAACAAAATAATTTCACTAGCTACCCAGAAGATCAAAATCTTTTACATGGAAAAAAACTGTATTAAAAACAGCTTTGCTTAGCGGGAAATGAAAATAATTAAAAAAAAAAACACAAACCACCATTCTACTAAGTAAACAGAGGGTAGGAAAAAAATGGCACCAGGTATATTTATAGTAGTAAGAAAAGTAAAAAGGGACAACTAAAAACCTCAGTGGTGTAAAGAGGAAAATTCTTCTTTTAAGTGTAAGAAAAAGCATTTTAACACAAGTAAGTTATGAAAATTCAAACAGTGCATCTATGAGGATAGAAAGACAATAATTTCTTCTGTATTTTATTTGAGAAAACACTAGATGATGATTTCACAGTATGCTGTAAGGGCATGCTTTCCAATTCAACGTGCTTTTAATTTACAAACCTCCATTAAAAGAAATAAAAATTCATCAAGGAGACCACAGTACATTAAATGTCAAACAAAAAATTCCCATAATTCCAAAGGCTAAAAAGAAAATACAAAATAATATAACAATATTTAAAACACATCAATAATAGACCAAGCAGCTAGTTAAAGGCCATGAAATGCACACCAAAAGCCTGCCGGGGGGGCTGACCTTGGCCGGACGCCAGCTGCCCCCCAGGCCGCTCTGGCACTGCCCTCCTCGGCCGGGCAGGGGGAGAAACCTAACTAAAAGCTCGCGGGTCGGGGTAAGGACAGGGAAACCACACAGCAACTACCATTACGGGCAAAACAGACTCACCTTGGGGAAATTAGCGGAATTTTTTACCACTGAATTCAGAGCAGGGTAATAAGAAAGAAACCCAAAACTTAGCAACGCCTTCCCCCCACCGCTCCCTTCTCCCCAGGCGCCAACTCCAGTCCCCGGCTCTCCCCCTCCCCGCAGCGGCGCAGGGCCGCGGCCGGGCTGGGCCAGTCCCTCACACGCTGCCCCCGCCGCTCCTGCCCCTCAGGGGGGGCTCCTCACCCCCTGCCCTGCCCAGCCCGGGGTCCCTCCCGCGGGAGACAGCCCTCCCTGCCCTGCTCCAGCGGGAGCCCTTCCCCCCGCCGCAGCCCTTCCCCCCCTGCCGCAGCGTGTCCCCCCCGCGGGCGCAGCCCCCCCGGCCCAGCCGGCCCCAGCCCCCCCGCCCCCGGGGGCACAGGCCCTGCCCCAGCCCGGCCCCAGCCCGGGCTCCTCCCCGCGGGGCCACAGGCCCTGCCCGGAGCTGCCCCGGCGCCGCTGCCCGCGGGTCACAGCCCCCTGCGGGCACCCCCTGCCCCGGGGGGGGGCCCTGCCCGGGCTGCGGGGGGGGGAGCTGCTCCCCCGGGGGCTCCGCGGGCCGGGGGCGCCGCGGGCTGGGGGGGAATCTCTGCGCCGGGCCGGGAGCGGCTCCGGCCCCTCCGGCGCTGCCCGGGGGCTGCAGGGCCGCGGCTCCCACACAGCTCGCTCCTCTCCCGCTGCAAGTTGCTGTGCGGGTTGTTCCCGCTTCTTCAATACGTTCTCTCAGAGGCGCTGCCGCCGGCGCTGATGGGCTCGGCCTGGGCCGCCGGCGGGGCCGTCCTGCAGCCGGCTGCGGCGGCTCCGTCGGACACGGGGGATGCTTCTAGCAACGCCTACTCACAGAAGCCACCCCTGTAGCTCCCCTGCTACCAAAACCCTACCCTGCCCTGCAAACCCCGTACAAATACTTAGAAAAACGATATATTTATTGAAATTTTTGGGTGCTAAGCACGTTTGTGGAAGCATTCCAGAAATTAAAGGTTTATTAAATACTAGTTAACTTGAGCATATTGGGTCTGGCTGAGCCCCGTAGCAGCCCTTGAGAGTGAGAGAGGTGGTGATAACACACCAGGGGTTTGGGTACTGCTGGGCAGGGCTCGTACAGCATCCAGGCTGGCTCTCAACATTCCCCACGTCCCCGCCCCAGTGGGCTGGGGATGGGCAAGATCTTGGGAGGGGACATAGCCAGGACAGCTCACCCAAAGTGCCCGAGGGAATGTTCCATACCATATGATGTCTGCTCAGGTATAAAAGCTAAGAGAAAGGACGAGGAAGGGAGGGCATTTGTTATTTACAACTTCCGTCTTCTGGAGCAGCGGCTACACGCACTGAAGCCCGGCATCATCACCTGCTGATGCGAAGTAGAGAGTAACATCTTTTGTTTTCCTTAGCATCTGCATGTGGGCCTTTGGCTATTGCTTCATTAAACTGCCTTTATCTTAACCCACAGGGTTTCTTTCCCCTCCCTAGTTCTGCTGAGGAGGGGAATGATAGAGCAGCTTGATAGGCACCTGGTGTCCAGCCAAGGTCAACCTTGCACAATGAACAACAGAATATAAAGATTTTGCCAAGCCAAATCGTTTCTACTACTTTACAGGTGTGGGGAAGAAAAAGGTAACAGTGCAACTACGTTCCAATTTCACTGTGGCATTTCAATGTTTGACAGTATTTTGATTATGAAATCTGCATCCAAAATAAGCACCCCACATTAAGTGGATTAAAAACTACTAGACCATGAAATGCCAACAGTAAATAGAAGCCATCATCATCAGTAAACGTTTATGTTTCTAGAGGGCTTTAGCATGGATTGAATCATAAGCTTAGGTTACTCAACACTGCTCAAAACCACATTTCCACACCTTATAATTTATGTCTCAAAAATTAGCATGACTTTTGCTCAAAGAGCTCTGCAGTCTTGTGTCACAGCTACTTTCCAAGTAGCTGGACAGCTGTACAATACACTCGGTCTGCTGTGTATGTGTAACTGGAGGCTTTATATTTCGACACAACTAATATTTTGTTGGATTACAGATTTTTATCACTATGGCTTTTTTACTTTCAGAAGACAAGAAGAAAGGGATAGAAGAAGAGAAGCATGAACAGCAATTCTTCGCTGTTAAACAATGTTGATGTTGGGCTCCTCACCCCATAGCAAAACCGCAGCAACTATTTTCAACACTCACACAAGCCAATAGTGGAAATAAAAAACTGGATGGTGAGCAATTTCTTAAAGCTAGGTCTAGGAATAACAAGTAAATACAATGTGCTTGTCCCCTTCTCTCAACATACAATACATTTTAAGTGAGGCACAGCCTTTCCCATTGCAGTCTTGATAGTCTATTGCCAAAGTTTTGCCTGGCCTCTATATGCATGACTCCTATAAAGAAAAAGGATCAACAGAAAATTCCCGTATGTTCCAGACTTGAATTTTCTTCGGTATTCAGCATGGAGAAGAGTAAGAAAGCGCTATGCAATATATCCAGTACAATCCACCTCCTGCATGGTTTAAAATTTAAGCAAAAAGCAAAATCCTGAGACTAATTCCAGATTTAACATTTCACAGCTAAACACCATGCTGCTTTTTTAGCACAAGTTAAGGGTTAGACTCATAAGGGAACTTTAGCATCACATTTCTGCAGCTTTGACAACCAAGGCAGACAGATACCATACACAATCAGATTAAGGAAGGTAATTTTGGTTTTATACTGTGTAATGCTAAGATTATTCCTAGAGCAGAGATCAGCAAGAGGCACTAAGTGCCTGACAGCACTCTTGCTCTCAAAACAATTTTACCTTAAAAATGTTTTCTTGGAAGCTTTTGCATTAACTTCTCTCTACAATCACATAACTCAAGTATTAGAAAGGACTACACAAGTCTGCTTAATTAGCTTCCATTTTTTTAATACTACTTATTTTTTCTTTCTTAAAAAAACAAGGCTAGGTTAAAATTTGGACTAAAACTTTCAGGAGCAGAAATACAGGCCTCTCATGTATTTAGCTGGGAATCAGCCTTCAGCATGTACTTACCAGGGAATTCACTTAACACACAGACACAGTCTTTTTCTTCAGTAAAGGCAGGAAAATAATTTTTTAAGAAGTTACAAAGTACGTAGTAAAACTAGTTGTACCAAGAAAAATGGTCAGACTAAAATGTTAATTTTCATTTTAGATACTAAAAGTAACCTGAAAATAAATAGAATTTTCACTCTTCGGTAATACACTTTACTATCTGTTTGTGATACTAGAACTCTTGCCTCATGAGATGTCTGATGACATCCCACCGAAAGCTCAAATCTCTCTGAGAACTCCTTTCAATAACTTCTACCGTATTTTTTCTGAAGAGCAATTAAATTTCCTTCAAAAAGCCACTTCTTGACAAAGGGGGTATTTTAGCCTTTTATTATTGATGCCCAATGACTGTTTTCTCTCTCTAATACTTAATGCTAGGCTTTAATAAAACAAAGTATTATTCATTGGACTGACTGCACGATGTGCACACAGGCACAAAAAGGAACATAGATTTAGAATAGGCCAGTGAAGATGCCAACATGAAAATGCAGCACCTGTAAAGGAACAGCTATAAAAAAGCATCAGTTCCCGCTGAGTTCCAAGCTCCATGATGGAGACAGCATCCAACTTGGATACCTAATCACACTGAAGGTCCACCACTTAAATCTCAGCTGCAATTTCAAAATACTTCTCTTGAATTGTATCAGAAACTCTTGAATGACAATTTAAAAAAAAAAAACAACTCCTTCTGAAACTAAAGGCCACAGAAAGTATTTTCTGCTCAAAGGCTCTATTTTTGCCAAAGAACTTCTCAAAACAATTAGACATTTTGACATTTTAACATGTTATTGTGAACAACTTACGTAAACTGAAAAGACTACATCCTTCTAGTATCCTTTAAAATTTGACAGGTACTGTGGAAAAATTGAAGTTTGTATTTTGGAGTCTTACCTAACTATAGGCAATTTGGTGAACGGAACAGGAGGTAGCTTCAAACCATCTGGAAGAGTGATGAATTCCATTGTACCAGGGCATTTTGCTGTGTAGCTTTCCAGGCTCTGTGTTACATCTTTCTTTTCTAGAAAATAAATTTGTTTAAAATAAAATTAAAAAACAATTTCAAACTTAGATGCACTAAAAGTTTAAAATGAAGTTATAACTTGAAGTTCTATTTGTCTTTCTGTATTTATACAAAGTAACTCTAATGGATTGCCAACGAATTTTTGCATACAATGCCTAGAGTTACGCTCCAGAAACCTTAATGGATGGATCAAATATAATTAAGTCATCAAACAAGACAGTTTTCTGGATTTTTCAGAAATTTTAAAGTGACAGTCTATACCTACTTTTGTTAATTTTTTCATTGTCAAAATAAAAATTTCTACAGTTTATCTAGTACATCTACATATCCAACACAATTGGCTTTAAGCATGTTAAGGTTATTAACTGTTATGTGAACAAGTCCTGCTCTGAAACATTAGATTAAGGCAAAGAAGAGAAAAATTACTTGTGGTGTTACCTTGTGTTAACTAATTACCTAATTTTTAATATAATTGTACTATGTTATGCTACTAAATCATAAGAACTGGTAAGAAAACTTTTATTTGGTTTTGCTTAAAAATACAAACAAACATTATCTGGGTTACCTTCAATAACATATAATAAATGCTTATGAATTTTATCCAACAACTGTTTTCAACATGGTATACATGGTTTCTCCAGAAAAAAAATGTATGTCTGGAAATACATGGTTGCCCTGGTTTCAGCGGGGATGGACTTAATTATCTTCTTAGGAGCTAATGCGGTGCTGTGTTTTGGCTTTGGCGTGAGACTTTGCAGTTCCTCAGGCCTTGCTAGCAAAAAGGCTGGAGGGGCACAAAGAATTGGGAGGGGACACAGCCAGGCCAGCCGACCTGAACTAGCCAAAGAGGTATGCCATACCATGGGATGTCACTTGTGGTATATGTACCTGGGGGGTTGGCCGGGCGGATCATTGCTCAGGGACTGGCTGGACATCGGTTGGCAGGTGGTGCGCAGTTGCATTGTGCACCACATGTTTCTTTCGTCCTTTCCCTCTGGATTTTATTCTTTCCCTTCCTTTTTTCATTACAACTGTTATTGTCATCATTGTTATTATTGTTCTTTCATTTTTATTCTGTCTCAATTATTAATTTGTTCTTATCTCAACCCTCAAGTTTTACATTCCAACTCTCCTTCCCATCTCTCTGGGTGAAGGGAGAGTGAGCAAGCGGCTGCATGGTACTTAATTACCAGCCGGGGTTAAACCATAACAATGGCCTGAACACAGTTATATTTCTCTGATCAAAGGGGAGCCTGTGAATGGAAAGAAGCCTGAGAGTGCATGTTTAGAGGAGAGAATGAAATAGCTGAAAAATCTTACACCTATATGGTTTTAAAGCACAGTGAACATTCCTCCATATATGTGCTACCAATAAAAATAACTATCCAGCAACTACACTGTTTCTAGAAAATACTTCAGAGATCAAAATACTCAATGATAAAACAAAATAGAAAAGGGAGCAGTCACAGCAAATACTGCTTTCAAAAAAAACTGCTTAGACAAGTGTATTTGGTTTATGCAGCAAGGTTTTTGTCGCAAGGGGTGCTGTAGGGGTGGCCTTTGAGAGAAGAGACCAGGAGTAGCTCCATGTGAGAGAGAGTCAGTTCCAACCAACTCCAAAACGAACCTGCTGCTGCCCAGAGCTGGGCCTATCAGCTATGCTGGTGGCACCTCTGTAATAACATATTGAAGATAGGGTAACAAATGCTGCATAGCAGCTGTGAGAGGAAGGAATGAGAAAACTGTGAGAAACATACCCTGTAAACCATGCCACTGCCCAAAACACCACCTTGGGCCTTGAAAGGCACAGACATCCACTGATGTTTGTGCTGCCCACATCAATCCAGCTTAGTTTGTAAGCTTCTAAGGCCATGACTCTTTCAAAGCAAATAAACATTGATTTTAATCACCTTCGCTGAAACTAATGCCAAGTAACTGAAATATTGCCTTGCTGGTGTCTGTGCTTCACTGAACTGTCTCGAGCCACTCACCACCTTCTATGTGCATGCAGGAAACATCTCCAAAAACACATTATTAGACATACACATACACTCAGATGAGCATAGCACAGCCAGGATTTGTACTTCAAGACTGTGTATTTTCATACAAAATTTCAGGCTACAGCATTCAGGTTGTTATTTGCCATGTTACATAAGCAAGGGCGCATGGTATGAGTAGAAACCACTGAGATGGAAAGCATCGCAGCTACCAAGAATGATGAAGACAACACTACAGTACGTGCTTAATTCTGCTTGAAACCACAGGTCTGTCATTCTGGAGAACCAGCTTTTATTTCCTAGTGTGAAACACTGCCAATTACTGTATTCAAAGAAAGCATGCCGCCACTTGAGAAATAATTTGTTTATTGATTTTAGGGTCACATTTTTATTTCACACTAGAAGCTCAGCATGCTTTCTGCAAAGACAAGGCTAAAACAAGACATTTTTCTATGCTGACATTGTATGAAACGCAGTTTAAAGCATGCTGTTGCCAAGCCAGCAGCTGTATTACTTTTTATTTAGCACCGCACCTCAGCAGAGATGCTAAAGGAATCTACATCAATAGGACATACCAAGAAGCATTCACAATGCATAAGAGCAAGAGCTGTATAATCTTGCCTGAGAGCCACTTCTGCAAGCAAGTGTTGGAGCCTTTCTCCCTTGACTGAGCACCTCTGCCACCTGACCTCTTGGCTGTGAAGCAACAATACAAACTTCTCTACTTAGTCAAATTTGCAAAGCCTGTAAGTGCCAAAAACCTGCTACAAAGTACTACTTTCAAACAGCTCTGAATTCTCCTAGCATCTGCCTGGTGTCTTTGTGTTTTGACACAATCAGAAATTTCAAGAACCTCCTGGGAGGATCTATTCAACTACTAAGTCTCCTGACCCATCGTTTAGAAGACTGCGATTGAAACTCTTATCACTGGTACTTCTCTTTTAAAAGATATAGAAAACAGCTACTCTGGGAGGTCTTTACCCACCTAGCCTCTTCATGCTTGTATACCTCAGCAGGAAAGCACTTGATCCTTTGACCCGTGAACTCACCTCAACAGCTTTAAAAGCCTGCAATGCAGCTGGAAACACTACTGGATACTCTTGTGTAGTTATTACAGAGGCTCATTTATTGAGTGAGAAATGATGGGTTATTTTCTCATCTGGAATAACTACATTCGTTAATTATTTTTTGCTCCAGTTTCTCTACAGACTTATTGCAAGATCAGGATCATAGAACAGCTGCAACAAAGTAGAACAGCTAAACGGAGCCATAGTCTGTACTGCCACTCAAGCACAAACTTTGCAGTCTGTTCAGTACAGCCTCGTAGTACAATTTCCTCATTTCACAACAAATTGTTTTCATTACTTTGGGCTGCTTCTGACAGCTAAAAATTCTGCAAGACCACCAGTATTCTTGGTAATGTTTTCCTGAACTACTTCACATTAACACAATGAACATTGGTTTTGTCCCAAAGCTCCTTCAAACCTTCTAGTAAGAGATCACAAAAATCAGAAAGCTTTGGTTGCACAGCTAGAAACCATTTGTGACTGGAAAGCTACTAAATGAAAAAAAAGAAAAGATAGTTTTACAATCATGTTTCACATAATATTATTTCACAATAACCAGCCATTGAAAAAAATCAGACAGGGACAGGAAAGAAGGCCAGTGTCGTGGTTTAACCCCAGCCGGCAACCAAGCACTGTGCAGCCACTTGCTCACTCCCCCTCACCCAGAGGGGTGGGGAGAGAATCAACAAAGAATGTAAAACTCAAGGGTTGAGATAAGAACAATTTAATTGGTAAAGCAAAAGCCACACACACGCAGGCAAAGCAAAGCAGGGAATTCATTCCCCACTCCCCATGGGCAGGCAGGAGCTCAGCCACCCCCAGGACAGCAGGGCTCCAGCACGTGTAACGGGTACTCGGGAAGACAAACGCCATAATGCCACATGTCCCCCCCTTCCTTCTTCTTCCCCCAGTTTATATACTCAGCATGATGCCATATGGTATGGAATATCTCTTTGGTTAGTTCGGGTCACCTGTCCTGCTGTGTCCCCTTCCAATGTCCCGTGTCCCTCCAGCCCTCCGGCTGGCAGGGCCCAAGGAACTGAAAAGTCCTTGATTTGGTATAAACATCACCCAGCAACAACTAAAACCATCAGTGTCCTATCAAAGTTGTTCTCACACCAAATCCAAAACACAGCCCTGCACCAGCTACTAAGAAGAAAATTAACTCTGTCCCAGCTGAAACCAGGACAGTCAGTTATAGACTTAACATTTTTAAGCACTTCAGTAACCATGATTTAATGGAATCACACAAACAGTATTCCATGCCTTGGCCGGTTACAAAGAAAATTAGAAGAACACAATTGCTATAACTGTATGTCTTAGCTCTTCAATATTAGAAGAAATTTAAAGTATCTGTACCTGGGCTCAGTCAGTACCCATTAAAAACTAAATTAAATATTAAAAATAACAATTAATTTTTGTTCTCTGGCAAACAACTGGTTGATCTCATTCAGATCAAGTCATTATGTCCCTTGCAGAACAACCTACAGCAAGGTAGAATGAAGAAAGGGAACATTTTATGTCTGACCTGCCAATTACACTGGAAGACAAACAACTTTGTGTTCCCTTATGCAACTTGCTCAAATGTTGAAAAAGCAAGTTGGGAAACAGCCAGCCAAAAGCCTTCTGACTTCAATTTTCCTCTAGTGCTAAGCCCAAAAGCAATGTTTTAACGAAAAACCCTAGTGCCTGGGGTTCTTTGTGCTGGCTGAGCTTTTCCTTCCCCCTTGAAAACAGCAAATAGTGTTCACAAAGGAGAAGTTCGAGGAGACCTTCTGCTGCAGGCAGCCCCTGAGAAATGGCAGCCAGCTGGCCTACCCAACGCTCTCAGGAACAGTCTCAAATATCTCCTTGATAAATTATTAGTAACACATAACAAGACAGAAAAGTCAGCCTGACAGAAGAAAAAGCAAAAGTAGTTTCTCCACCCAGAAACACAGATATTTCCTTCACACACACACACACAAAAAAAAAACCTACCTCCACCACACCAAAACCAAGAAAGATAAAGAAAATTGCTTGGTGAGCCGTTTTAGAACTAAAGGAGAAAAAGTCAGCATCTGCTGCCAGGGAGATCTTCAGCATCACCCTGCCATCAAGATGCAGTGTATTCTTTAAACTATAGAATTTCAAAAAGGCCATAGAACATGTTAAGACCCTCACAAAGGCTTAAGTAGAAATTGAGTATTCATTGACAGTAACAACTACAAACTTCTTCTCTTGAAGTTAATCACTAGAGTAAAGCATGTATGCAAAAGTCTTCACGAGCTTTCAGGTAGTCCCTCAGCTCTAGTTTCGGATAGATGCAGACGGGCTGTAAACATCCTATTTGTACTCAGTGTATCACTCTTCACTACCACAAGCAAGCTAATGTCGTAAGCGAAGCACCTTAGCAAGGCTTGCATTATCAGTCCTCTAATTCAGTATCTCAGTTGTTTAATTCAGCAGAACAGAGAAGGCCACCTCTAATTTGCAGGCAAGCACCACCTGTTTTTCCATTACATTAAGTCTGATATATATTAGATGACAGTATTTTCTACAGGTTTAGTAAACAAACAACATCTCTAATATTTTTCTGAAAAATCCATGGAGCAAGTAAACATGACTTCAAATTGCAATAAACCTCAGCATTTAGCAACATTTTCACACTGCCCTGATCAGCCACATTTCAGGCTCCTATCTATATTCTTAAGTTATCGGTTAGACAGGAAGCACACACAGGCTGCTGACTGGCTAACTGGATGACAATATGACCAAAGCAAGTGAGAATTAATGGTCTTTTCTTCTTTGCCTCCTCAGGGCACCGTTAGTATCTACTTTTTCTGTGTATAAACCGGTGTCATGAAACTGGCACAAAATTAATATCTCTAATCTGTTCTCCAAACCACATTTTGTCAATAGACTCAAAAGCCATTTTTACTGAGAAAACAAGAAAGGCACCGGCAGACAGCATATTATATGACTCTTTCTTTGGAAAATCAAGCAAAATCTGTAAATAAACATACTGAAGATTAAAATTAATAAAATTAGTTTGACAAGGAAAAGAGGAGGAACAAGAAAATAATCAATGCTACCCAGAGAGCTAGACCTACTGTCATGAACAGATGGTCATGAACTATAGAAAAGAAAGTGGCTCCATCCACACAGAGGAGAGAATGAGAGCAAAAGAATTCAGTTATTTGTTGTATAATAGCTCACCTTTGGAAAACAATTTATTAGCTTTACCACTAACTTTGCAGGAAGAAGAGGGGAAGAAGATAATCTTTTCCACATAAATAAAAATAGAATAGTTGTCTGTTAGAAGCTGAAGGTTTTCTACTTCTAAGACAATCACCACAGAGAGAGAGAACGGGAAGAGACTGACTAAACACATCAGGGTCTTCTATTACAAGATTTTTAATAATTATGTGAAATGTTTACACATTAAGTCACAGACAGTTTGAAATTCACAGCTACCACAAAAATATTTTTAGTTACAAGTCTCATTAAAAGTTGACATAGCTGAAGTTGAAGTTCAGAAACATGGCATTAAAATGTCAGTATCTAGTTCTCCACCATATCTGAGAACTTCAGATGTCCATATATTTTGAATACTATAAAACTATTTTGTACATACAAAATCAGTATGTAAACCACTAAACATTTTTTTTTTCATGTTAAGAAATACCAGAAGACCTACCATAAAGTGGAGCAAATTAAGCATCGATAGTTTCCATAATAATAAAAACAGTTAAGGAGTGCTCCAAAGCTGCTTCTGAGTAAAGTAGGCTTTGTAAAAATCTGCAGATACAATGGCATAACTGTTACACACATCTGATTTTGTATTTTGGGTGGAAGAATCATGGAGACAGAAGATGGCAAGAACACCACACTCATTTCTGTGAGACACTTTTTCCCTGATAAAGTATTATGCAAAGTCACAGAAATTTGGCCAGACAGGATTATCATGATTCAAAGTTTCAATGCCTCCACTGGCACAGAGAAGAGACTCTTGCTTGAGAACAGGACAGTGTAATAGTTTAAAAAAAAAAAAAACCTAGACAACTGTCTGAAAACTTAAAATAAAAACATGTCAGCTCTCTACTAATACATTGTTGAGTTTTCCCATCCTTTTGAAAAAAAATTTCTTCGGTATCACTCCTAGATCTTACTCTTCTTTTCTTAGCACATCCAACCATATTCAATGGACATCATATGGGTAATTCACCAAAGAACATTGATAATCCTCTTTTAAACATGAATATTTATTTTTATATATAAAATGCTACTTCCAGTAGCAGGCTTGATTCCAGTGCCTTCATTTGGATTTAGGCTAAAGAGAGCAGTATTGTTAAGTGTCATATAAAATTATTTGAATTTTAGTGATAGAGCACCTCCTAAAATAAGTTTCCTTCAGTACAAAACTATTAGCTCTTAAAAATGCAGCACAAATTCTTCATATTGCCAATTAAAGCATGTCTTCCCCCAAGGATTCTTTTTTTTTCTGGAACAAAAATAATGCGCAACTTGTCTTCACTTGAACACTTGTACCTTTTCCCTCACTTAATCAAATCAAGCTTCTTCAAAAGTGAGAGGTATAAGATACCAATTTTGAGCTAAAGCTCAAAAATTTCATTCTGTTCCTGAAATACCTCAAACAAATTAATAGGGAACTTATGTCATAAAGAAATGTACTTTTTCATTGTAATGACTGATATTCTGCTTCATGTTAAGAATCTGGATATGCTATTGGCTGGAGGTTTTGTCTGTACCTTATCAACACACAAGTCTAAACAAAGGTAAATCATGTGTGAACAACTTTCAAGTTTGTTTATAATGCTAGGCAATTTGGATCAGTCTTCATTTTATTCCCAAGACATTATTGTTTCTTTCATATAACATATGACTTAAACTGTTGGTCTTTACACTTTTTGCTGCACAAATTAATGTAAATCTTTTATCGCTGTTGCTACTTTACTCAGTCTCATTTATTTATTCCCTAAAAAAAAATTCACTGAATTAGGATCGGAACCAGAGTTACTCAAGGAACACAAGGATAAGCAAATCATTATTTGAAATAGATAAGCATGTATAAGTATTGTGATTTTCCTCAGAGCAACCTTCACTTTCTACATAGTCTAAAAGATATGTATTTCAGGAAAATAAGTTACACCTTCTTAAATAAAGCAGTTTGAGTGAAGTTACTAAATAAGCTAGTTTATCTCTAAGAAGTACCAGTTCCAGAGAGAGATTTTAAAAGAATTAAACAAGCCCAGAGACTTTTACCCTGCTGCTACTATTTTGAAACTTTAAAAAAAAAAAAATGGGGGGGGGAGGGGGAGGGGTAGGTATAAAAACCAGGGGTAAGTGTTGCAGATAAACTCCCAGGAACATCAATATATAAAAGTGCTGAAGTCTTCTACGCAACTGAAGAAAACACAGAACTAGATGAAAAGCAGCAAAATTAATGGTACTGCAATGAATACGAAGAGTTAAGTGGCTTCTAAGAAGCTTCCTTCTACTTCATGTGCAATCTCAACAGTCTTTTATTACAATGTCAAAAAGCATTTACATTCAAGCTTTTTTTAAAATATATTCATTCTTATAGCATATTGTGCCACTGCTATACACAGAGAACACGAGATGAAAAGTCCGTTCGATTACATATATATAGATATATATACACACACACAATTTTTTATATATACGTACACAGGTAAGATACAGCACTATGCTGAAGCTGTAAAAAGACTTCCAATTAATGACTAAGAACCCACCACACTACTATAAATACTCCCTGGTGATTATATTGCAGTTTTCAGTCTACATCCTCAAATCAGTTAATTTTAATATTAGATGACCAATCAAACTAGCCCCCTTTTGAAAGATTCATTAGTTAAGCAAAAACTTGCAGGTACTTTGTCAACTAAAATACAATGCAGTGCATCACAACCAGTTCATTAGTGTCAGTTCAGTAAACCTCACTTCAACTCAGAAGTTTACTCAAGTTTTAATTTGCATTATATTCTCTATTCAGTCTGATTAAAGCGTCATTCTTTTCAGGCCTTGAAATGAGTAACTTTTACCTTTCTAAAAAATTCATTTGCACACTATAGAGGATCCTAGGGGAAATGCTGTCCTAATTTAAACACAGTATTTGGGAATAATGTTCCTTATGGCTATAAAACATTGTAAAGTGGTGACAGGCCATGCCTATACTATCAAGTATTGCAGCACAAAAGGAGAGAAGCTATAGAGCAAAGCAGTTGGTGCCTACATTAATGCAGACCTGCGAGGTTTACAACACAGGATCTCTTACTTTCATCTCTCAAGAAATGATAGCACAATCAAGCGTACTCTAGGAACTCTTCTAAATAATCCTGGCTCAGCAACGAATTGTGATACTGCCATTTTTGCCCATTTCCTAATAGCTTACAACTGTTTTGAAAAGCAAAAGCCACCTGATTAATAATGTCTTTCCTCAACTATACAATCTCATTGACTTCTTGTTTCTTTCTATCTTTTCTAATAAATAATTTATGTACCAAAAGGGATTTTTTTTTTTAATTCAGCAATACTGTATCAACTAAATTGCACTCATTTAAATGCTCCTTCATTCCTTGGAAATAAGTCACACTCCAAAGATCTTCCAATTCCTTCCCATTAGATCACAATTACCCATAAGCCTATTACTATTTGTTAGTTTCTTGTAATTTACCCAGTACAGATGAAAAATCTACTGAACTCCAGATGGATTCAAAGGATGAAATTTGGTTTACTTTCATTCAAGAGAAGCATCAAGGGTCAGGAACAGGTGCAGACACTTTGTCACTACTGAGATAGCCACATATGTGTAAAGGCAGTAATGAATCTTGTCACAACAATCACTGGGATGGCCAGGATCATCAAGATGACTAGGATGCAGACGTCTACACTGAAGACACACTCACCTCAGAAGAACTTCCAGCCCTCCCTGAACTCTTTAAAAAAATGCAGATGCATTTGCCATTTGTAATTTTAAAGTGAGAACGAAGACAACTTAAGCAATCCATTAACTGCAACTCTTAGTAGTTCAACTATTTAATTTTAAAATTCTTTTAGCATCTTTGAACCTCATGTGGTACCTGAAATATATTACTACTCATTTTACAGTTCAGATCACTCCCCACCATAAATCATTTCTAATTAGACTTTGAAAGAATTCCACAGATTTATTGTCTGTAGAGGAAGTACCAAGCCTCAGCAGGCCTCCTGCTTCTGATACGTTTGAAGTTATTAGCCTTCACGAGTTCAGCAAGCTATGCCTCAAAATCTTCTCTGGGCTTATGTCCTGGTCAATCCCTGCCCTCCCTTTATCAGGTTTGACATTCCCTGCTACTTTCTATGTTTGGATACAACATCCACTTCTATACAGTAAACTTTTTTTTTCTCTCCGTATCACATTTATTTTGCTAACTACCCTTATTTTTTTCATTATTTTTTTATTTTAATGGAGGAACACACTTAATGAGAATCTACCATGACATCTTTAAGCAGTCTCCAGCTACCAGCAAACATACTACTCCTTTTAAATTTCTTCTAATTAGTTTCTTTATCTCCTCCTTTCAAAGTTTAGTACTACTGTCAAGGTGGTTTGCTTATTTTAACACCAAGCAACCATATTCATTTATCCTACGTTTTATTTCTAATACTTATAAACTTGTTTCCTGTGGCCTAAATATGAAGAATAGGAATATAAAAGAGGAGCAGCATATGGGAATCGGCAGGAGGAATGGCAAACAGAGGGGAGCAATGGGGAGCAACCAGCTCAAACTAAAAAATACGCTGAAGCTCTCACGAACACTTGCTACAGCAATATAAACAGGGAAAAAATGAGAAAGTCATAGCAAGACATAAAGAAGACAACACGATACAGCTAGGTGAACATACAGTAACAAGTTGCTCGAGCTGTCCCTCAAAACAAGAGGTGTTTTAAATTATTCCACGCTCTAGAGCAACAGCAATTATTTATAGGTTTATAGGTTATTCTTTTCCATTTCTCCAGTGAAATGCAATTGAGTCAAATCTGTGCAGGGAAGTTAACTCACAGAGTGCCCATACAGCTTGATTTCATCTTCCCAAGTGTTGGGTGGAAATTCAAGACAGTGTTTTAAATAAAGATCCTCAGAAATTGAGTCAGGTCTTTACTGCTGCCAATGTAGGCTTGGCAGAAGGGTTAGACTTAAGGGCATTTACACATTTTATTTTGGTCTAGTTGACAATTTTTACAACCCCTGTTTAATATTCTTATTTCCTGTATTTCCACACAGCAATTTGAAATTTAAGTATCACCAAGTGAATGTATATGCAATCTGTTCTATAAATAAAAATGTCTGTAAAATACTGCATAGTTTCCTCTTTCAAGCTGTGAGATAGAAACGTATATTTTAAGAGTTGCCAGGCACCACATCTGACATCATCAAATTATGATCAGTCCAGGCTTAACCATAATTCCTAAAGGTAAACAAGGTGTGGGGATTTTTTATTATTATTTTTTTTCTTAGATCAAGCTCATCACTTCTTTGCAAAAGGCACAGACCTCACGCCAGCAGTTGACGGGGCAGTTGACATATCAGCCATCACCTGAGCACAGCAGTCTTGAAAGGAGGATGAAAAGGTTCTGAAAGCAATCTCAGATTACTGGCATGCGGTCCCTGGTCCTCCAGCTACCAACAACTCTAAGCTGTCAAGGCATCAAAGTGGTCTGCCCAGCCAACACTGACAAGTCCATCACAACCGATCTGGAGGATATGGGGAACTGAAATAGCATTCAGCATAAATTCTGGCAAAAAATCTTCATCAGGGAGAATGATCTCAGCACAGGCTAAGAATAAGCACCTTCTGGAAGACGAGAGACTGTTTTCAGGAGGAAACAGCCTGGAGCCAAACTTAACAAACCTCTAAGGTTTGCATGGCATGGATCAACATCTCAAATTATTTCAAAGTGCCAAGCAATAGCCAGTACTGCAGGAGGGATAGAATCCTGCCTCTCTGGAGTTCAGAATCACACTAATGAAATTTAGATAACTAGGGATATTTCTGAAAATTCAACCCAGGACATTTGAAAGTAACAAAAACCTTTTTCTTAGGTAGAGCTATGTTTTCATCATCCCAGTGACCAAGCGCAGGCATGGCATGCAGTTGCTATCTGAGATGGACCAGAAAAACAACTCCTCACCAAATAATAAATCTCAGGCACTCCATGGCACTTCCTATGCAGTGCCTGTATGGAAATACACGAAGTAGGTATACTTCATGAAAATCAAAATCCACACACAGAGATCCCTCCTAACAGAAACTGATGAATTCTGTTGATAAGGTTTGCTTCTGGAGATAAAATACTCAGCTACAGCAAGGAAAGCCCCTAAGTCATGCATCACATGCAGGACCTGGTCTGTCCTCTGATTAAAAAGAAGTGTCATAACAAGTTACGTCTTTCACTAAAGAGTTCATGTTTTTCGACAGAACAATGACTGTGGCCAGGGTGACGAGTATCCACTCTGGGGAGGGCATGCCTCTAACAAAGAGGTATTTGGAATGAAGCCCAGGATAACATTTTTAGTTTGCTAGGGCTAAAACAAATTTCTTCATGACATCAGCAAGTCCAGAAGAGGGCCACAAAGATGATCAGAGGGCTGGAGTGCCTCTCCTGTGCAGGCAGGCTGAAAGAGTTGGGGCTGTTCAGCCTGGAGCAGAAAAGGCTCCGAGGAGACTTTATTGCAGCCTGCCAGTACCTAAAAGCGTCTACAAGAAAGCTGGAGAGGGACTTTTTACAAGGGCCTGTAGTGATAGGACAAGGGGGAATGGCTTTAAACTGAAAGACAGGAGATTTAGGTTAGATATTAGGAAGAAATTCTTTACTGTGAGGGTGCTGAAGCAGTGGAACAGGTTGCCCAGAGAAGCTGTGGATGCCCTATCCCTGGCAGTGTTCAAGGCCAAGTTGGACGGGGTTTTGAGTAACAGGGTCTAGCTGAAGGCATCCTTGCCCATAGCAGGGGAGTTGGAACTAGATGATTTTCAAGGTCCCTTCCAACCCAAACCATTCTTTGATCAGTAGAAAGATAAGTAAGCTAAAACTGTTCAAAACCTTATACTCAATGAGTAGAGAAGCCCTGATGACCGGACCAGCAAAACTGGAACAAGTGTATCTTATTTGTGAAGCTGCCAGGTATTTTGTGGTCATGCCTGCGGAACTTAGCCCATTTATTTTTGGTCTCTGCTGCTGCTGAAAACACTGAAGCTAAAGGTCATCACAGAAAGGTTCTGAATTGCATGATAGCCGCTATTCTGTCTTTCTGATGCTGAAAGTTAAACATGTACATACACAAGAGGCCACGTGGCCGTTCTCCAGATTGTTAGCCAACACTGTTCTGTTTCTAAAGACAGTACTCATGTTAATCTAGGGAATAATTAGAGCAGCAGAACAGACATTTTGAGACACCAAAGGCCATGCTAATGCTGAAATAGTACCCGTGCTGACAATGCAGTTGGCTAGAGAAGCACCTGAAATGTCCCCAAGAAAGCTCAATCACGTAGGCTGCATCCAAAATTCATAACCATGATTGAGAGAAGAAAAAATAAGAAACATGTCACTTGTTTCGTTACCTTTGCCTGTTGACTATTCAGGACCAACAGTGTCAAAAGGCCAACATACACATTGATTGTAGCCTTCACAATCTCAACCCCCTGGCCAAATTGCTTTGGGAACCAACCTCTGTCCTAAAGTCTTGGTAACAGCGGATGCAGCTGGAATGAACAGTGGTGTCCGATGATACAGGAATCAACTACACACAGGAATGACAGGAAAGCACTGTAGGACGTTTTAGGAAGTACTTCTAGATATTGTTCTCTCCATCACCTACTGTCACTCACCTGAAGAATAAAGACATCCAAAACACTGGTCAACAGGTGCAAAATGAAGAACAGCAGGCATGACAGTTGGAAACCTACTGAATGTCTGAAAGAGTGTAAGCATGCAGGGGTGACAGACATACTCTAGGAATTTCTGTCTGGACAGTCACATTTCAGTAATAGCTATTCCCAAGCAGCTCTGTGTTTAGACGGGCCTTAATAGATGAGCTAACTCAAGAATCATTTGCACACAATACAAATCACAGTGCTTCTAAATAGCGTGAATATTATCAGTAAAGATCCATAATAAAATACTGGGGTTTTTTTCCAAGTATCTGACCTTACCCAATGTGACCTGTACCCATAGTGTTCTGTTTCAAAAAGCATTATGTAAAAGAGAGAGATTTAATTCCAAGTAACTTTGCAATTGCACATTTTAATTCTTATTTAAAGAAAGAGGGATTCTCAAGGGCTTGTTAAAACATAATGGCTCGAGATTAGAGCGCTTTTATGCAGAATTTGGTGCCTCTTTTTGCTAAGCAGAAAACTGCATTTTACATATTTATGTAACTAAATAGCTTAATTTTAAATGAGACTCTTAGCTTCCATGTTGTTAAAATAGTGATTGACATCTCCCATTTATTTGATGATACTTTTTATTCAGATTTACCAGGCTGTGTGGTTGGAAATGTAATTCAAGTAAGCATATATGGAAGTTGTATTTTAAAATAATTATCAAGTGTCATTCCATTAAAGTAAGAAAATTTTGTTTTAAAACACAAGCCAATTTTGACTATTTTGTGTTACGTTAATAGAATCAAGAGCTTCTAATTAATAGATCTTTCATTGTAACTACTAAATCTCATCTTCTGAACTTGAAGTGAAGAAGAAATCCTTTTTTTCCTGTTTTCTGAAGTCCCAGTATTTCACCTTCATCCGAACTAGTAAATGAACAGAATTAGATTGAGGGACTAGAACAAGAGAATATTCCTTTTTTGTGTCTAGAGGCAGCTAATTCTGAGACAAAAAGAACTAGAAGATTAAGTTCCAATGCCAAATATTTAGCTGGTAACCTTCTTTCAGCTTGGAGTTTTCACTTTATTTGTTCTGGTTTTAAAGATGATCTGCAAACTACCTGAATCTTAAATACAAGTGTAGGATTTAACATATATTATCAATTACAAGCTTTAAAAATAAGAAGTTTATTTGATTTAAGAAAAACCACATGCAGGTAAAAACTTAGTTTTAAAAAGAGTGAATTCTCCTCTACCTAGTAACTAGTAACTTGGCAACTTTCTATGCAGAAAAAAAAAAAAATTAGCATTCTTGAACTGCAATGCTACTGTATTACTTCAGTTTCCTAATTGAAACATTACCTGGTTAAGAAAACCTGGAAGTTTCAGTCATGTGATTATCAGAGAAGAATACAAATTACACAACTTCAGAAGTTCATAATATAAGGGAAACAGTTCACCAACTTAAAGTAGCATAATCCTATGCATTCAAATCATCTTATCATAGAATTGTTTAAGTTGGAAAAGACCTTTAAGATCATCAAGTCCAACTGTTCACCCAGCACTGCCAAGTCCACCACTACACCATGCCTCGAAGCACCACACCCACACGTCTTTTAATACCTCCAGGGACGGTGACTCAATCACTTCCCTGGGCAGCCTGTTCTAAGGCTTGACAACCCTTTTCAGGGAAAATTTTTTTCTCAAATATCCAATCTAAACCTCCCGTAGCACAACTTGAGGCCATTTCCTCTTGTCCTATCACTTTTTACTGGAGAGGAGAGACCAAACACCCACCTTGCTACAACCTCCTTCCAGGTAGTTGCAGAGAGCAGTAAGGCCTCCCCTGAGCCTCCTTTTCTCTAGGCTAAACAACCCCAGCTTCCTCAGCACTCTTGCTTTTGTCCTTTATTTACTACAATCCAGCGTTGAAGGGATTTTGTTTATTTTTTCCTAACGTTCTGATATTTTAAAAAGAACTATAAATTTAAAGTAATTTTCTGTGCTAAACGGACCCTTGCACAATATACACAATACCCATCTAAGAAGAATTACAAAAAGATTACAAGCCAGAAATACATTTCTGGCACTGTCATCCACACTTTAGCTAGTTTGGAACACCACTAACCAACCGTGTCTGAGAAACATGCTATCAATAAAAGACTTCCAACACAACAGCAAGTTCTATTTTGGATGTCTTCAGGAGAGGAGGAGAAAAAGATTCAGCTACTTTTTAAAACACATTGGAGAACATTCAGTTTGACTTTTCAAAGACACTAAACATCACAATTACCATAGTTCTAACGAAACGGGAAGCTTTACTTATATAATGTCTGCAGACAAGAAATATAAAAGTTGCTTCTCTTAAGATTTCAAACCCTTTTAGGATTAGGGAATAGCAATATCATATGTGCACATGCACAGCAGAAGAGCTTAAAACCTTGTTTTCAGCCAAATTTTCCATACATAAATCAATGACGTTTCACTAAAAGTCCTGGGAAATCCAAGGACCTTTTGACAGCAAATAAGATCTACAGACAGAAAGGTAATTTATTCCAATATATCAGTTCTCTCAGTTACTCTCCTTCCTGCACTACTGATTTGAGCCACTAAACAGATGGAATTCACTGGCAGGCAAAAAACTAAAGCTCACTAGCCAAGCTCTTTGCTGTAGGAGTCACCACGGAGAAATCTTTGGCCATAACAAAAGGAGAAAAATGAAAAAAACGATACCATTTTACACCCATCCTCTCTATTGTGAAGATGGCAATAACTGAAAAACAGGCACTTTTAACCTAGCTTACTGTGAATCAAAAAATATTTAACACCTTTCATTACTAGCTCAGTTTCAACTTGGGTGATAAAAAAAAATATTTGAAATAGTTTTCCTAAAAAACATAAGACAAACATAACAGTGTCACTTTTTGGTTTTCCATGCGATTTTGTAAATACTTCATGGCCCTCCCTTGCAAAAGGTCCTCACATACGTCATTACCATTCTTGAAAATCATCTATAGACACGTTCACTCCATCCTCATCCACTGACAAATTTAATAAATCCCACTAAAATTTATTGCTGAATTAAAGAAATTTTGTTTTAAAGAAGCCACAGAAACTTACAGAAACTTAAGCCTACTGTTCTAGTTAAACTGTTTAATTCCATTGTGTTCAGCTGCTACAAGTTCATTGTCTCAAGTACAGAAACAAGGATGCCTACTTGTATTTTGT
This sequence comes from Falco peregrinus, assembly GCF_023634155.1. Lineage (NCBI taxonomy): Eukaryota > Metazoa > Chordata > Aves > Falconiformes > Falconidae > Falco > Falco peregrinus. The sequence goes on from NC_073723.1 coordinate 5,763,117, forward strand.
ACCCACTATATGAATGTTTCATCAGAAAACTCATAGTAGATGCAGTCTGAACTACCATACACTCTTCTGAATCTACTTTTCACCCTCAGCTCTTCTCAGTCTCTTCATTAATAGCACTTATGAAAGCTGCTAGTATTTTTATATACTTCTCTTTTTTAATTCGCACATAAATTAAGCCCTTTGATCATATTCTTAATACTTACAGAGGAAACAGTGCATTAGGCTCGAGGCAATCTACAGATGGAAAACATTAAAGGAAGTTCTATTTTAGATACTACATATCAAGGTCAGAACAATACTATTTAAAACTAATAACACTGTATACATAATTGATTCCCATCAACAAGCTACTTCATGTGTACACTGATTTCCCTAACTTCTGTGCTCTCTGTTACTCCTGAAATCAAGTATATTTCAACGCAAAGTCACATCATTTGACTGTAGGACAGAAGAAAGTGCAAATATCCCTTTCCTTTAAAAAGTCATACCTTGATCAGAAAGAAAATCCAGCATGGTCTGGAGAAGGAAAGACAAATGCCTGACGCATAGAGCTGGATTACCCATTCTTCTGGAAGCATACACTAGTTCATGAAGCAAACGCATCTGCACTGCAGCCCATCCTCTGTGAGTTCCTATAAAGTAAGCATTGATTTAATACTTTTTAAAGCTAGAAGTCAACACAAACCAACTGGCTTTTTTTCTTTATAGACTAAGCAGCAATTTAATTACTTATAAAAATCATCCGATGGAACCAATAATTACAAAATCCAAATCTTGTACTCCAAAGAAAAATTAGGATCTTTCAGGTTTTTTAATATTTAAATATGAAACCAATTTTTGTTTTACATGCTTCGCTATCAACTAATAAATTTATCATTAGAATTCAGAAAATGCAGTTGACAATCCCCATGAAGTAATAACAAAATGATACACAAAACCATTAAAGTTTTGTATGTTCTCTGAACAATAAATTCACAAGATCTCATACAGAATTTCATTTTTATCCAAATCAAGTACTACTAAACTCACTTTAAAAATCAAGCAAAAGATATTTTCTCTAAATGCTTTCCCAGTCATTAGAAGTCAGTAAAAAGCAATAAAATTACAGGACATGAAGGATATTTTTTTATTTTTCAGTCTTTAAAAACTACGTTTCAGACTATAAATTATTTCATATTTGTGAAGTATCTATGGTAACAATAAATAGATCATCATAACGCTAACTTCTGTTTCAAAAACACAGTATCCAGTACTCTTCATGAAACTTAACCTGGTTTTAGTATTAGCAAGAATAGTAATTTTTAAGTAACAGATATTCCAAGATGTGCAATACTTCACAAACTTCTAAACAGCCCTTCTTCTAATATTACCCTTCAGCATTTAGCAAATCTTCCTAGAAATATTTGCTGCAACCAAACCTTGAGAGAGTTTATATTTTTTACACAACAGTCTCATAATTTTCACATGTGAAATGTCATTCTTATCAAGTGGTTCTTATCAAGTTTACAGTGATCTTTCCACATGTCTCTGAAACAGCCATTTTAGGGGTAAAATCTGACAAAGCACCTCAGCGCAACGTAAGGTAAGGTAAGGTAAAAATGAAAGTTAAAACACCAATCGTGTCATTTTCCCCACACCACACCCCCCCAATTGTCACTTTTTGCAGAGCTTCTACAATCTCTTCTCCTACCACAGTCCCATCCCAGTTTTCCCCTTTTCTATCACAGGCCACAGCATATTTTTTTCAGCAGATTCCCTCTTCCTAGACTCTTTGTATCTTTCCATCTAGTCCACTTGGCATATTCTGTCTTCTCTCACATATCGTTTCTTTCACTACTGCTTAAATCTCTGCAGTTTTATTTTAAAACTAACTATCCACATGTACAGTGGGTTGTCTACATGCCTGTTTTCATCAACAGAGCTAGAAGAGCTTGGAAAATATCACCTAGTGCCTAGTCAGATGGGTTTTTCCATATTCTCCCTTGACTAAATTGACTAGATAGCTCCATTATTTCAATGGCTAAGTCACCTAGCATATACAGAAACAATTAAACTTACAACCGAACTCACAAGACAACATCAAACTGGAATTCCAACAATAGTCAATGTACTCTCACAAAACAGAGAAGAATATTCCAGCTGCTGTTCGTTCACATTTAAACCAGTTCAGAGTTTTCATACTGGTGAACGCCACCTCCTTTCCACCAGTGCATGCTCAGCCCATTGCTTGCTGCTCCTCTCATGCAGCTACAACATTTATTGAATGGTCCCCAAAAATGCTACTATACAAAACAATGCAAGTTTTTGGGCAACATGGAAAGGTTTACTCAAAAGC